>NC_133330.1:26983011-27283011 GCF_042186555.1 Aquarana catesbeiana
TGGTGTCACATTCACCCCCCCGCTAGACCATGATGTCACATTTCCCCCCACCCGCTAGACCATGGTGTCCCAATCCCCCCCCCCCGCTAGACCATGGACCATGGTGTTACATCCCCCCCGCTAGACCATGGTGTCACATTCCTCCCCGCTAGCCTGCCCAGTAAAACATCATGCCAACAACCCCCTTCTAGTCTGCCACAGTAAAACATGGTGTCACCCCTCTGGTGGGTGTCACCCAGGTGAGGTCCACACCCCCTAGCGATGCCTCTGTCTGCAGATGGACCCTAGGAAAACCAGAAAATTGCCACTCCACATATAGTGGTGAGTATATAAGTGATCATTTATTTAAAATTGACAAGGAAAATCCAATGCATTTCGGGGGTTGTAAGACTCCCCCCCCCCACTTCTTCAGGACTAGAAATCTATAAAACCATTTTATAGTTAATAAAAATGGACCGACACAGTGGCTGGCAGCACTAAGGTCATCGGTTCGAATCCCAACCATGGCACCACCTGCCTGGAATTTGCATGTTTTCCCTGCGTGTGCGTGTGGGTTTCCTCTCAGTACTCCAAAGACATTGGGTAGATTATTTGGCTCTTGTCTAATTTTAAAAACCTTAGGATTATAAGCTCCTCGAGGGCAGGGACTGACGTGAATGTAAAATATATATACCCTATATTGTCAAAAGTATTGGGACACCTGCCTTTACACGCACATGAACTTTAATGGCATCCTAGTCTTATGCCTCGTACACACGATCGGATTTTCCGATTGAAAATGTGTGATAGGACCTTGTTGTCGGAAATTCCGACCGTGTGTGGGCTCCATCACACATTTTCCATCGGATTTTCCGACACACAAAGTTTGAGAGCAGGATATAAAATTTTCCGACAACAAAATCCGTTGTCGGAAATTCCGATCGTGTGTACACAAATCCGACGGACAAAGTGCCACGCATGCTCAGAATAAATAAAGAGATGAAAGCTATTGGCTACTGCCCCGTTTATAGTCCCGACGTACGTGTTTACGTCACCGCGTTCAGAATGATCGGATTTTCCGACAACTTTGTGTGACCGTGTGTATGCAAGACAAGTTTGAGCCAACATCCGTCGGAAAAAATCCTAGGATTTTGTTGTCGGAATGTCTGAACAAAGTCCGACCGTGTGTACGGGGCATTAGTCCGTAGGGTTCAATATTGAGTTGGCCCACCCTTTGCAGCTATAACAGCTTCAACTCTTCTGGGAAGGCCGTCCACAAGGTTTAGGAGAGTGTCTATGGGAATGTTTGACCATTCTTCCAGAAGTGCATTTGTGAGGTCAGGCACTGATGTTGGATGAGAAGGCCTGGCTCGCAGTCTCTGCTCTAATTCATCCCAAAGGTGTTCTATCGGGTTGAGGTCAGAACTCTGTGCAGGCCAGTCAAGTTCCTCCACCCCAAACTCGCTCATCCATGTCTTTATAGGCCTTGCTTTGTGCACTGGTGCGCAGTCATGTTGGAACAGGAAGGGACCGTCCCCATATAGTATATATTCCAATGCTGTGGAATTCCACAGTGCATACAGTATCTCACAAAAGTGAGTACACCCCTCACATTTTTGTAAATATTTTATTATATCTTTTCATGTGACGACACTGAAGAAATGACACTTTGCTACAATGTAAAGTAGTGAGTGTACAGCTTGTATAACAGTGTAAATTTTCTGTCCCCTCAAAATAACTCAACACACAGCCATTAATGTCTAAACCGCTGGCAACAAAAGTGAGTACACCCCTATGTGAAAATGTTCAAATTGGGCCCAAAGTGTCAATATTTTGTGTGGCCACCATTATTTTCTAGCACTGCCTTAACCCTCTTGGGCATGGAGTTCACCAGAGCTTCACAGGTTGTCACTGGAGTCCTCTTCCCCTCCTCCATGATGACATCACAGAGCTGGTGGATGTTAGAGACCTTGCGCTCCTCCACCTTCCATTTGAGGATGCCCCATAGATGCTCAATAGGGTTTAGGTCTGGAGACATGATTGGCCAGTCCATCACCTTTACCCTCAGCTTCTTTAGCAAGGCAGTGGTCATCTTGGAGGTGTGTTTGGGGTCGTTATGTTGGAATACTGCCCTGCGGCCCAGTCTCTGAAGGGAGGGGATCATGCTCTGCTTCAGTATGTCACAGTACATGTTGGCATTCATGGTTCCCTCAGTGAACTGTAGCTCCCCAGTGCCGGCAGCACTCATGTAGCCCCAGACCATGACACTCCCACCACCATGCTTGACTGTAGGCAAGACACACTTGTCTTTGTGCTCCTCACCTGGTTGCCGCCACACACGCTTGACACCATCTGATCCAAATACGTTTAGCTTGGTCTCATCAGACCACAGGACATGGTCCATGTCCTTAGTCTGCTTGTCTTCAAAAAACTATTTGCGGGCTTTCTTGCTCATTATTATTAACAGCCATGCAGACCAATTTGATGCAGTGTGCGGCGTATGGTCTGAGCACTGACAGGCTGACCCCCCACCCCTTCAACCTCTGCAGCAATGCTGGCAGCACTCATACGTCTATTTCCCAAAGACAACCTCTGGATATGACGCTGAGCACGTGCACTCAACTTCTTTGGTCGACCATGGCGAGGCCTGTTCTGAGTGGAACCTATCCTGGTAAACCACTGTATGGTCTTGGCCACCGTGCTGCAGCTCAGTTTCAGGGTCTTAGTAATCTTCTTATATCCTAGGCCATCTTTATGTAGAGCAACAATTCTTTTTTTCAGATCCTCAGAGAGTTCTTTGCCATGAGGTGCCATGTTGAACTTCCAGTGACCAGTATGAGAGAGTGAGAGCGATAACACCAAATTTAACACACCTGCTCCCCATTCAAACCTTGAGAGACCTTGTAAACACTAACAAGTCACATGGCACCGGGGAGGGAAAATGGCTAATTGGGCCCAATTTGGACATTTTCACTTAGGGGTGTACTCACTTTTGTTGCCAGCGGTTTAGACATTAATGGCTGTGTGTTGAGTTTTTTTGAGGGGACAGCAAATTTACACTGTTATACAAGCTGTACACTCACTACTTTACATTGTAGCAAAGTGTCATTTCTTCAGTGTTGTCACATGAAAAGATAGAAGAAAATATTTACAAAAATGTGAGGGGTGTACTGACTTTTGTGAGAGACTGTATATTGCACCAACATGAAGGTGAAGGCTCTCTTTCCTGATTGGGTGTTGAAGCTTTCCATGTCACCCCTTTACCCCAAGCTGTAAAACTGAGCCGGGAAGTTGGGTTGTGAGTGACTTGATGGAGACTGGCCAGCGGAGACTCTCCCAGTACAATTCAGAACATGAAGCATTGTGGTTATGGAAGGACAGGCATATCTTTTTCTTTTTTATTTATTTCTACTAAATCAATTCCGTCTTTATGACAAGGTGACACAGAGGTGGTTGGGGTGTTGGGATATGTTCCAAGGTTTTCTTGGAACATATGAGGCCTCTCAGTGACCAGGGGCCCCTCAGGGGCCTTACAGCTCCTTGCTAGAAAGAGTTGAAGCTGTTATAGCTGTAAAGGGAGGGCCAACCCAATATTGAACCCTACGGACTAAGACTGGGATGCCATTAAAGTTCATGTGCGTGTAAAGGCAGGCGTCCCAATACTTTTCACAATATAGTTTATGTAAAGCGCTGCGTAAATTAGTGGCACTGTATAAGCAACTGTAATAAATAAAATAAAAACCTGTTCGAGGCTCTAACCCTTCCCTACTCCAATCAAAAGAAAATCTGTACTCCCCAAATCTTCTTGACTCTGAGATGCTGGTTGTTGGCTTTTCATCGTACGCTAATGGTACAGAGGTTGAATGTTCTTTACGTGTAAAGAAACTCTTCAAAGTTTAGGAATTGTTACTGTTACTGAACAAAGCAGACGTCTGGGTGCGCTGAAGGGTGATTGTGATGTTATTCAGTAGTCGTTCCCTGGCGCCATATGGTGTATAGTACTGAGGTCTGTATATACTATGTATGGTGTATAGTACTGAGATGTATATACTATGTATGGTGTATAGTACTGAGGTCTGTATATACTATGTATGGTGTATAGTACTGAGATGTATATACTATGTATGGTGTATAGTACTGAGGTCTGTATATACTATGTATGGTGTATAGTACTGAGGTCTGTATATACTATGTATGGTGTATAGTACTGAGGTCTGTATATACTATGTATGGTGTATAGTACTGAGGTCTGTATATACTATATATGGTGTATAGTACTGAGGTCTGTATATACTATGTATGGTGTATAGTACTGAGGTCTGTATATACTATGTACTATACTATATACTATGCCCGCGGGGCGGGGGGGGGGGGGGGGGTCGGACGGACACCGGTGGTAAGTAATTTTTCACAAGCGATGGCTGGTGTTGGCGCTTCAATCATCATGGCACCATGGTTGATATGGTGTCAGGGTGATTGAAGTGCATTATTTCTATTGTTACATTCTAATATATAATGAAGTGGTTCAACTCACCATACTGCAGAATTAGTGGGAGCCCTGGGCGTGTCACTTGCCACATCTCCCGCCACCAGATGCAGCGTGTCACTTGCCACCATCGCCTGTCACCAGATGCAGCGTGTTACTTGCCACCGTCACCTGCCACTAGATGTGGATTGTCACATGCCACTTTCACCTGGCAGCAGTTGTGGATTGTCACTTGCCACTTTCACCTGGCAGCAGTTGTGGATTGTCACTTGCCACGTCGCCTGCCACCATTTGCAGATTGTCACTTGCCATGTCGTCTGCCATCAGATGTGGATAGTCACTGGCCACTTTCACCTGGCAGTGGATGTGGATTGTCACTCGCCACGTCACCTGCCACCATTTGCAGATTGCCACTTGCCGCGTCTCCCGGCACCATTTGCAGATTGCCACATCTCCTGCCACCATTTGCAGATTGTCACTTACCAACTGATCTGGATTGTCACTTGCCATGCCAGCCAGGACCACCAAATGTGCATTGATGCTGAATTGGTGGCAGGCTGACAGCACTGGTCCATTTAGTGAGAGCAGGAGAGCGGTGATGCAGGGCGGGCAGTGAGAGATGATGTAATCTCGAGGCTCCCCACCGCACCTCCGACATTGAAGCAAGGGGGTCTGGCTGCAAAGTGGAGCTCCACGATGACAGGAAGCACGTGGCCTCCACTCCACCATGCTGTGAGGGCAGAAGAGCGCTGGTGTGTGACGGGCAGTGAGAGATGATGTCATCTCTACTCATCCGCCTGCTAGCTTCTCTCCTCTCCTCCTCCTCTCTCATGCAGCCAGCCCACCCGCCGCAACCTGCTAGTTAGGCAGGGACCCTGCTGCAAGAGACTCGGAGCTATGGGCCCCAGATTCAGGGCTATAGCCCCAATAGCCACCCCCTAGCAACGCCCCTGTCTGTACCACATTGTGAGTGAACCCGTTTTAGTAAATGTCCCCCATAGTTACCTTAGTCAACCCATAGACCAATGTAACAATACGTATACCATACCTGGCTGATCCCCCTGGAAGCTGAAAATCACTGTATAGACACCGCTACTCCATTGATCTCCACAAGCTCCCGGGTCCTGTGCCGAGTGGCTGCCCTGCTGCACTGTGACCACAGGAGGTTGGCCACTTGGCATGGGCGCCATTCAGAAGATGCTTTACTAAAGAATGCTTTCTCTGATTGAACAAGGTGGTGCACGCCCTCCACCTGGTCCAATCAGAGAATGCTTTGCGTTAATTTAGAACATGCAAAAAATTACCTAAATAACACCACTGCCCAGCGGCCGACGTAGGGTTGCCACCTAAGAGGCCAATTTAATTTTCATTTGTATTGATATACTTTATTATCACTGGGAACGGTGGATAGCACATCCAGATGGTGGAATACTAATGGAATCATTTTGGATACACATAGACACTTGTTTATTGAACTCTTTATTTATCACTAGTTGATATACTGTGTCTGTGTTTGATATATTTTTTTCTTTGTTTATGAGACAGCGCAACCTACACTTTCACATTTTTTCTATTATCTCCTTGTATCCAAGGAGTGATAAAAGTGCAGCAGTCTACACTTACAAAGTGCAAGACTTTCACACACATTTCTAGGGTTGCCACCTGTCTGGGATTCACCCGGACAGTTTGGGTTAGTTTCGGGTTTCAGACCACTTCCCGCCCCTACCCCTCTGTGTCTGCCCACACTCCAATCCCCGGAACTGTGCCTCAGAAAAGGAAAGTGGGGGCCGGAAATTTGAAGTCTAGATGCGTCAGATACATCTGGATGAGAGGTGCTGACTGCCAAGGGGTGAGTGAGCTCACCATCCATCCCTGTCTGTGACTGAAGTCTCCCCCCTTCTCTCTCCTGCCTCTGAGTGACTACACTAAGATAAATCAGGGTTCTCAGAGCACCCCTTATATCAGAGTTCCCCTTTACACCAAAGGCCACAGTGTTCCCCCTTACATCAGAGTCCTCTCCGTACATCAGAGTTCTCAGTGTTCCCTCTTAAATCAGGGTTCCTAGAGCATCCCTCATGTTAGGGTCCGCAGAGTTCTCCCTTATATCAGAGTCCTCTCCGTACACCAGAGTTCTCATTGTTCCCCCTTTAAATCAGGGTTCCTAGAGCATTCCTCATGTTTGAGTCCCCAGAGTTCTCCCTTACATCAGAGTCTGAAGAGTCCCCCCTTACAGTGTAAGGGAACGCTGCGAGTTCAGATGTAAAAGGGGAATTCTGTGGATTCAGATATAAAGGGGAACTCTGTGGACGCTGATGTAAAAGGGGGACTATTGTGATTAACGTCAAATGTTATTTTAATGCAAAATATATGTATAGTTTATACTATAAAAAAAAAAATTGCTGTTTGCCGCTAAAGTTTTTGGGGTTTGACTTGAAGAAAAGGTGACAACCCTAGGCCGACCTCCTGTGTTCACATTGCAGTAGGGCAGCCTCTCGGGACGGGACTCGGAAGCAAGTGGAGATGACTGGAACAGTGATTTTCAGCTTCTACGGAAGTCTTTCTCAACCTTTTCAACATGGAGGAACCTTAAAAGAGAAGTGTAGCTTTTTTTTTTTTTTTTCTTGATTCATACTTACCTAGATGGATGCTGCATCTCCACCCCCGGCGCCTCTACACTGAGAACCGAGCGATCAAAGACCGCTGATCGCTCGGTTCTCACAGGTCCCCGAGCAGAGGGCTGTCAGTCACAGCTCTCTGCTCTGCCCCCTCTTCACTGTGGAGGGGGCGGGAGCGGCTGGCTCAGCCTCTCAGGGGCTCGCTGAGAGGCTGAGCCGGGTGTCGGTCCAGGGATCCAGGCAGATCCCGACTCCGTGGTTGTGATGATGCTGAGCCTGGACCAACTTCTGTGACGTCAGTAGAGAGCGGATTCAGCTCGCTCTCTGCTGAAAACGGGTCACAAGAGTGCAAAACGAACTGCACTCCTGTGATCCACAGAAGAAGTGCAATGAGCTTTGGCTGTACTTCTCCTTTAAAAATAGGGAACCACTGCTAGAAATTACTATATCCTAGACATGTGCACTGACAAAGAATTTGTTTGTTTTCGTTTCATTCTTTTTTTTTGCTTTTTTCGGAAATTCGAAAATTCAGAAATTCGAAATTCGTAATTTCGGATATTGAAAAATTTGGAGATTTCGGAATGAACGAATTTGTCAAAATTTGTTAAAAAAATGAATTCGGAACGAAACGAATTGCACTATATGTCTACTATATCCACCACTCATGATACTTTAAAATACTCTCCAAACTGTAGCCCTGGGGCCAGATGCGGCCCTTTGCTTTCTTTTATCTGGCCCTTGGGACATTATTTTCCCCACTGTCTGCAAAGACATGGATGAGCGAGTTTGGTTTGGAGGAACTTGGCTGGCCTGCACAGAGTCCTGACCTCAACCCGATAGAACACCTTTGGGATGAATTAGAGCAGAGACTGCGAGCCAGGCCTTCTCGTCCAACATCAGTGCCTGACCTCACATATGGGCTTCTGGAAGAATGGTGAAACATTCCCATAGACACACTCCTAAACCTTGTGGACAGCCTTCCCAGAAGAGTTGAAGCCGTTATAGCTGTAAAGGGTGGGCCAACTCAATATTGAACCCTCAGAATAAGACTGGGATGCCATTAAAGTTCATGTGTGTGTAAAGGCAGGTGTCCCAATACTTTTGACAATACATAGCTCACAACTGTCCCTGATTTCGAGGGACTGTCCCTGATTTGGAGCAATGTCCCTCTGTCCCTCTTTCCTCCTCATTTGTCCCTCATTTTGGTCTGATCTATATAGTTGTATATAAAATGCCATTTTTATCTATTAAAAAGTGTTTTCCAGCACTAAACCTTTCATCTGATTTCTAAATTGCTACATTTGTAAATTCTAAAAGCCAATATAAAGGAATAGTAGTGGTTAAAAAAAAAGCACTTGTGGGTTTAACCAATCTTTTTTTTTTGTACAATTCTCCTTTAAGGGGGTGTGGCAAGGGGGCGTGTCCTATGCCTGCATACTTTTGCTAATAGGTGTCCCTCATTCAAATCTCAAAAAGTTGGGAGGTGTATCCAATATAATGTCTATTTAACAATTATTTATTTATATAATCGCATACTGTAACGCAATCACAGGGAGGAAAGCCGCAAGAAGATACTGGCGCCGACATACCGGAGATTTACCTAGGGGGCCGCAGTGAACTGCACAAGAATCCGATGACATGCACCCCGTTCAGTCTGTGTTTATTTCCCGTCAGCGAAATGCAGCTTATACTACTACAAAGTCTGGAAAAAAAATGTATTTTCTGTTTTTTTCTTGCTTCCTATATGTTTTCCTGTTCACTCCGTGGCATGATACTTGGCAATCCACACCAGACAAAGATGACAGTCTATAATCCGTTACTCTCTACAAAGCACTTTAACTCACAAGAAGAAGCCAAGTCACGTGACGTATATTAGCAGTGAACTCGGCGAGGGACCCGAGAAATCCTTTTGCTTTCAGAGGACCCCTTTGACCCTTGTAAGAACGGTCAGGGTGTCAGGCGGCGTTGGCGGATAATACGCTTGTCGCAGAGGACGCCCGGCGGGGTCGATCGCCTCCTCCGCTGTCAGCTGGATCATGCACAAAATCGCCATTAAAGTGCAGCTAATAATTATCACCCTGTATGCTGATTTCTGCTTTGAACACAGTTCTCCTGTGATAACCTTCCTGCACATTGTTCATCTCTCCTTCGCTCTTAATGGATGTAATAAGCTGTAATGGGCCTCTATGTCCTGCCCCGGCTAATGGGTCCTGTAATGCATGTTGCATAATCATTGTTTAAACAGCAATTAAATTCGCATTGGCCGGATCGTCAAATCTTCAGAGCCTAACAAACTGCTTTTCAGACTCAACGGGTCGAACTTGATAGGATGGGCTGGCAGGCTCAGCACTCCACCTTGGTTTTTCTACTGCCCCCCCCCCCCCCCAAATGAAAGAACACATCCCTGGCATCCCTTTGGACATGCATGCTTCTCCTGCTGGCCACTGGGTGCTGTAGACTTTATCTGATAGGATGGGCTGGCAGGCTCAGCACTCCACCTTGGTTTTTCTACTGCCCCCCATGCTAAATGAAAGAACACATCCCTGGCATCCCTTTGGACATGCATGCTTCTCCTGCTGGCCACTGGGTGCTGTAGACTTTAGCTGATAGGATGGGCTGGCAGGCTCAGCACTCCACCTTGGTTTTTCTACTGCCCCCCCCCCCAAATGAAAAAACACATCCCTGGCATCCCTTTGGACATGCATGCTTCTCCTGCTGGCCACTGGGTGCTGTAAACTTTAGCTGATAGGATGGGCTGGCAGGCTCAGCACTCCACCTTGGTTTTTCTACTGCCCCCCCCCCAAATGAAAAAACACATCCCTGGCATCCCTTTGGACATGCATGCTTCTCCTGCTGGCCACTAGGTGCTGTAAACTTTAGCCGACAGGATGGGCTGGCAGGCTCAGCACTCCACCTTGGTTTTTCTACTGCCCCCCCCCATGCTAAATGAAAGAACCCATCCTTGGCATCCCTTTGGATAGGCATGCTTTTCCTCCTATAGTACTCAGTTTATAACACAGGTGTCAAACACAAGGCCCGCGGGCCGAATCCGGTCCTCCAGGCCATTTCATGTGGCCCTCACACCTCTCCTGCAGCTCCAGCCCTCCTCTGGTCATCCTCCAGACCCCTACTTTCTGCTTTCAAGCAATGCATCAGGCTTCTTCCCAGCAGCGGCATAAGGAAAGGGGGTGCACTGTGATGTTAGGGAGAGTGATGGACTCAACTTCTGATGGTGGGGGTGGCTCTTGACATCTAAAGTAAGGGGAGGGGATGCGCTGGACATCTAATCTTACAGATACAACCGGCCCTTTTGAGGGCAATCGTACTTATGCGGCCCAGGATGAAATTGAGTTTGACACCCCTGGTTTATAATGTTCTTTAAACATCACAGTGTCCTGTGATTATAAATTTTCTTTCTAATCCCTCCCCCTCCACTTTATATAAAAGAACACATCCCTGGCGTCCTTTGGACATGCATGCTTCTCCTGCTGGCCACTGGGTGCTGTAGACTTTAGCTGATACATACCTTCCAACATTTTGAGATGGGAATGAGGGACACCTACCAGCGAATGTATGTAGGCATAGGACACGCCCCCTGCCACACCCACTTAAAGGAGAATTAAGGGGGGAAAAAAAGGTTAATTAAGTCCACAAAGGACTTTTTTTTCCATTTCTATTTCTTTATATTGGCTTCTAAAATTTACAAATGCAGCAATTTATAATTTGGATGAAAGGTTTAGCGCTGGGAAACACTTTTTGAAAGATAAAAAGTGCATTTTATGTACAACTATTTAGATCAGACCAAAATGAGGGACAAAGGAGGGGGAATGAGGGACAGAGGGACATTGCTCCAAATCGGGGACAGTCCCTCGAAATCAGGGACAGTTGGGAGCTATGGCTGATAGAATGGGCTGGCAGGCTCAGCACTCCACCATCGGATTTTCTAGTCCCCCCCCATGCTAAATGAAAGAACACATCCCCGGCATCCCTTTGGATATGCATCTTTCTCCTCCTATAGTACTCAGTTTATAATCTCCTTTAAACATCACAGCATCCTGTCTTTGATTTTCTTTCTAATCCCCCCCCCCCCACTTTAAATGAAAGAACACATCCCTGACATCCCTTTTTACATGCATGCGTCTCCTGCTGGCCACTGTGTGCTGTAGACTTTAGCTGACAGGATGGGCTGGTGGGCTCAGCACTCCACCATCAGATTTTCTAGTCTCCCCCTGTCAGGGCTGGGCTTAGCCCTTCCTTCTCTGATCTGGCTGTCGGCTAATTGCCAGCTCCTATCTCTCCACAGTTACTCACCTGTTGATGATCCTGCTTGTCAGTCCTGCCTACTTAAAGTGGATGTAAACCCAAATTTTTTTTTTTTTTTTTATATCATACTGTAGAGTATAAGATTTCCTATCATCTGAGCCCAGTCTTGCCACACAGAGTTAATCCAGCTCTGAGCAATCCTCTTTTATTGTTCAGTGAGATAAATCTTGACAAACTGAGAAAAACTTTGTCAAATCCTCCCCCTTGCTGTGAGTGACAGGTGATTTACATATCTCGTGCACTAGCCTAAGACACATGCATTATTTTTTAATTCCCTCCCCCACTCCTTTTTTTCAGCAGCTCTGCAAGGATTGGCTGTTCCACACCTCAGCATGATTTGGCATGCTGAAGTCATGTGGTTACTTTCCTGTCTTTTCACTGGATGTTAGAGATCATAGCAGAAGTTCAGTGTAAGAAATACACAGGAGAAAATGCATATTGACAAGGGGAGTGTAGAGGTGGGCGGGGAGTCTACTGACATCACGACTCCACCCACCGAGCTCCAGACAACAGACCCGCCCACAGAATCTGCAGTTTTTCGGGTCTCATAACAGACAGAGGGGAGACATTTGACAGGTGAAGATACATGGAGGAGACATGTATATTCTTATAGATAACCCCTATGGCAGTAGTTTAGAAAGGATGACATTGGGTTTACATCCACTTTAAGCCGTCCAGTTCAGGGGAGCGCCTTGGTCAACATCACAGAGACGATCTCCTGGGTTCTTGTTTAAAGACTGGCTTTGCTGACATCCTTTCTGGCTCCAGATCCTGCTTTCTGTTTCTCTACGTTGATCCCTGACTTCTGGCTTGGCTAACTATCCGTTCTGGTTACTGAACTTTGGCTATGTTTTGACTATGTTGGTTCTTTTTACTTTTATTATTAAACAAGTGTGATTTAACTATACTTCTGTCTCGGTCTGATTTCATGGTTTCTGACACCCCCCCATGCTAAATGAAAGAACACATCCCCGGCATCCCTTTGGATATGCATGCTTCTCCTCCTATAGTACTCAGCTTATAATCTCCTTTAAACATCACAGCATCCTGTCTTTGATTTTCTTTCTAATCCCCCCCACTTTAAATGAAAGAACACATCCCAGGCATCCCTTTGGACATGCATGCTTCTCCTGCTGGCCACTGGGTGCTGTAGATTTAAGCTGATAGGATGGGCTGGAAGGCTCAGCACTCCACCATACGATTTTCTAGTGCCCCCCCCCCCATGCTAAATTAAAGAACACATCCCCGGAATCCCTTTGGATAGGCATGCTTCTCCTCCTATAGTACATAGTTTATAGTGTCCTTTAAACACCACAGTATCTTGTCTTTGATTTTCTTTATAATCCCCCCCCCCCCCCGCTTTATATGAAAGAACACATCCCTGGCATCTCTTTGGACATGCATGCTTCTCCTGTTGGCCACTGTGTGCTGTAGACTTTAGTTGGACTGGCAGGCTCAGCACTCCACCATCGGATTTCCTAGTGCCCCCCCCTCATTCTAAATGAAAGAACACATCCCTGGCATCCCTTTGGACGTGCATGCTTCTCCTGCTGGCCACTGGGTGCTGTAGACGTTATAAACTATAGGAGGAGAAGCATGCATCCAAAGGGATGCCGGGGATGTGTTCTTTCATTTAGCCAGTCCATCCTATCAGCTAAAGACTGTGCAATTTACTGATCAGTTGTCTGGTCACACTCTGTAATAATACTATAACTATACAGTCAGGTCCATAAATATTGGGACATTGACACAATTCTAATCTTTTTGGCTCTATACACCGCCACAATGGATTTGAAATGAAACGAACAAGATGTGCTTTAACTGCAGACTTTCAGCTTTAATTTGAGGGT
Organism: Aquarana catesbeiana; assembly: GCF_042186555.1. NCBI lineage: Eukaryota > Metazoa > Chordata > Amphibia > Anura > Ranidae > Aquarana > Aquarana catesbeiana. Next base: position 26,996,265 of record NC_133330.1, read on the forward strand.
ATTTACATCTAAATCAGGTGAATATTGTTGGAATTACAACAGTTTGTATATGTGCCTCCCACTTTTTAAGGGACCAAAAGTAATGGGACAATTGGCTGCTCAGCTGTTCCATGGCCAGGTGTGTGTTATTCCCTCATTATCCCATTTACAAGGAGCAGATAAAAGGTCTTCTTGTCTACATCAGTGCCTGACCTCACAAATGCGCTTCTGGAAGAACAGTCAAACATTCCCATAGACACACACCTAAACCTTGTGGACGGCCTTCCCAGAAGAGTTGAAGCTGTTATGGCTGCAAAGGGTGGGGCCAACTCAATATTGAACCCTACGGACTAAGACTGGGATGCCATTAAAGCTCATGTGTGTGTATAAAGGCAGGCGTCCCAATACTTCTGGTAATATAGTGTATGTGCGTCTATGGTGACCCCACACCTGAGCCCAGCAGTCATCAGATCCTCCCAGCCTGTTCTCTGATCCAGGAACGTCTCTTCCCGGGCTCGGGGGGGATTCCTGGATTTTCCATCTTCTTGTTGTCTCATCGGTCAGAGCCGGGGAAGGGACAGGCTGTACACAGGAAGCCGGGGTGGGGAGACTGGCAGCTGTGGCAAGGGATGGTCAAGGGTGGGAAGGAGTTGGAAAACTTCCAAGGACATGGAGAAGGATTCCGAATACACATTCTGGGACACGAGAAAGGAATGTGCAACTCCAGCTTAGATCAACAGCATCTGCTCCGCACGAGACTCCTGCCCTTTCGCCTGCGCTAAACCGACAAAGTGGAATTCACGCCAAATTTTCCTCGATTCTCAGGGAAACATACAAAAAACGTGTAACTAAAAGCGTATTTATTAACATAGGCTCATAGTGGTGTAACAAAAGGAAAAAACTATTTAAAACTGAAGTTTAAAGCAATATGAAACCCAAAAGCAAACATTTATTATATTGCAGCATTCCAATTCTTAGATGCGATGGCTGCATTTGTTTTCTTTTCTAGGCTTTCTTTCCTCTATTTTCACCTGGTGATCCAGCCAGCAAGTCTGTTGTTTTTCAACAGAAAAGCTCTTCAGCAGAATGTATCAGTTACAGAGATGAGACAAGCCATTTACCACTGGCAGGGGTGCTTAGAATGAGCGGCTTTTATTTATTTATGTAAAACCTTTACCGGAAAAGAAAAACTTGTTTGCTGTAATTGCGTTTAGAGTATTAGCTGGAGTTCAGATTCAATTTGTGTGTATTTAAAGTGGTGTTCCGGCCGAAATTCTACTTTTTAAATAAAAATACCCCTATAATACACAAGCTTAATGTATTCTAGTAAAGTTAGTCTGTAAACTAAGGTCTGTTTTGTTAGTTTATAGCAGTAGTTTGTTATTTTATAAACTTACAGCAGGCCGTGGCCATCTTAAGTGTGGGCATCTGAAGCCAGACTGTATTTCTTCCTGGATCTCATCCTTGCAGATCTCGCACATGCTCAGTGCAGCACAAGCGGTGTAATAGGTTTCAGGTCAGGTTTTCCATAGCAACGGCAGTGTCAGAGGAAGTTGCTGCCCCTTCCCAGAAGGCATTGCAAACAGGAAATGATGCGATGGGCCGCGGCCAGGGAGGAGGAAGTGAAAAATGAATACAGCAGATATACAGTAAGTGCTGAGAAAAAAAAATAAAAAAATATCCAATTCGTTTACAGTGCACAGTTTAGTGAGGGATGCTGAAGAGTTGTAAAAGTGGGTGGAACTCCACTTCAAATCTGCTAGTTAGTGTATCTAACACTCCCCCCCCCTCCCCCGCCCTAGACTGACAAAGCTGCTGTCCAAAGGTGTCTCTGCCACTCCTTCATTATTATTATCATTATACAGAAGTTATATGGCGCCGACGACTGTTTACACAGCGCTTTACAACATAAGGGCAGACAGTAAAGTTACAATACAATTGAGTTGTCGCAGTTCCCCTCCCCCCAGTCCCACTGACCTGGAGCGCGCTGATCTCCCGCACTGACACATCGGGTCGCCACTTCACCGGTCCCAGGCTTATAAATCCCCCGCAGCTTAATCTCCAAAACGTACCTTGTCAGGAGGTACGTTTAGGAGCAATCTAATTGGTCGGCGCCATCACCAGTCAGAACCCAGGTAGCCTGTCCAAGAACCGCAGTTGAAGAGGAGAGAAAGCCACAGGGATTTTGAATCCCTGGACCAGTACAACGGAGATACGAGATACGATCTCTCAGTGCGGGGAGATCGCTGGACTCCAGGTTAACGGGACCCTGATAAGGAGGGGTTCAGTGTAAGTTTACCTTACAGATTTTCTGTAAAGGTGAACTTACACTTTAACTTAACTTATTTTGTTTTGTACAATTCTTCTTTAAGGGGGGCGTGGCAGGGGGTGTGTCCTAGCGTCCTATGCCTAAATACATTTGCTGATAGGTGTCCCTCATTTCCATCTCGGAGAGTTGGGAGGTCTGCAACTGGTCTTTGTTAGCGGAAACATTTCCTGATGTATGTTGGTGGCTGCATGGAGAAGAGCGCCAATAATAAAGTTAGGGAAGTTGGGTTTTTTTTGGGGGGTGCAAACAAACTGAAAAATACTGAACCCCCCCCCCCCCCCCCCATCAACTGCAGCTTCACTTTGCCCATCATATGCAGCCATTGAACCCATAAAATGCAGCCACTGTGCCCATCAATTGCAGTCATTGCGCCCATCAAAAACAGCCACTGTGCCCATCAAATGCAGCCATTGTGCCCATCAAATGCAGCCATTGTGCCCATCATATGCAGCCACTTGTGCCCATCATATGCAGCCACTGTCCCCAGCAAATTCAGCCACGTGTGCCCATCAAATGCAGCCACTTAGGCCCATCATATGTAGCCACTTGTGCCCATCATATGCAGCCACTTGTGCCCATCATATTCAGCCACTTGTTCCCATCAAATGCAGCCACTTGTGCCCATCATATGCAGCCATTGTGCCCATCAAACGCAGCCACTGTGCCCATCAAATTCACCCACTTGTGCCCATCAAATGCAGCCACTTGGACCCATCATATGTAGCCACTGTGCCCATCATATGCAGCCACTTGTGCCCATCATATTCAGCCACTTGTTCCCATCAAATGCAGCCACTTGTGCCCATCATATGCAGCCACTGTGCCCATCAAACGCAGCCACTGTGCCCATCAAATGCAGCCACTTGTGCCCATCATATGCAGCCACTGTGCCCACTGACCCCCCCCCCCCCCCCACTCGCGGGGAGGAAGGTTAGTGTGAAAATAGTGAAAATGAATTCGCTATCGTTACACAATTGGGTGGGCTCCGGTTGCACTCTGTGCCCCAAGCCCCCCCCCCCCTATTTTGAAGCCTATTAGAGCCTCTGGCTCTAATCAGGTGCTTCAAAAAGTACCACCTCCTCCCACCCACGCCATAAGAATCCATGCATCCTGAAAGGGGCCGGGCGCATGGATGGGGTGGCAGTGCTCCCGTGCTCCCACAATGCACGGGCCTCAACTGCAAAGTTGTAGGCAAGGCTCTCCCTAAGATCTCTAAGTTCTGATACCTTCCTAGAAGGAATTGAGAGGCGCCGGTCTGGCAGAAGGCCAGTCTGTGAAAGAAGTGTATGTGCCCCTGGAATGGCAGTCCAAGGGTGTCGCAAATTTTGCAGGTTAGGACGCTCATCTTGAGTTTTTTTGGCACCGAGGTCACCCCACCATATACATACTTTTTTCACACCTGCCTCTAGGGCCTGGCCATTTGTCTAGGGCTAGAGGAATTTTTTTATTCCTGGCCGAAGGGTCTGCCATGGTTTGCACTATGGCACTAAGCACTTCTCCATTTCCCTTTCCCCACTTTTCATTGTGTGTGTTTGTCACTTGCACAGTGCACTTTACTCCCGATCAGTACGGTGTAGGTCCTCGGGCCTTCCCTGAAAGCCTTGGGAGGGAGGGTACATGGCCTTCTGGTCCAGTTCTCCCTCTCTAATGGGGTCTCCTTTCGAGGGAGCCCCACCTAGTACTTGGGGTTGGTCTGTTTCTGTAGACCTCCCAGAGAACGGGGTCCGCCTGGTTACGGCCAGGTGGGCCAGTGAGTACCTCAGTCCCTGTCAGGAGCCTTACACCCTGGGGGATCAGGGTAGGGGTCCTTCCTCCTCTGAGGAGGACCATGTGTACACCCTGTGCCATTTTTTGTGTTCTCACTTTTGTGTGTGTACTTTTTCTTTGCACCAGGTGTTAGTGTGCGTTTCACACACCAAAGGCTTTAAAAAAAGAAGGATTCAGAGAATGACAATCCCGAGCCTTCAGCTATTTGCCTAGTGACAGGTTCCCTTTAAATCACAGGTTAGCTTCCCCTAGGTATAGCACAATTTCTGGAAAGGATTTCTAGGAAGGAGCTGTAAGGCCTCTGGAGGCCTCTGGTCACTGAGAAGCCTCATATGTTCCATGAAAACCTTTGTTATGGAAGCAAATCCCAACACCCCAACCACCACTGTGTCACCTTGTCATAAAGACGGAAAGTCTGATTTAGTAGAATTAAAGAAAAATATATATCTGTCCTTCCACAACCACAGATCCGTATCCGAGGATTTATTTTTTGACGTGTATTGGAAGAGTCTCAGCTGACCGGTTTCCATCAGGTGACAACCCAACTTCCAAGCTCAGTTTTATAGCTTGGGGTGAAGGGGTGACACAGGAAACTTCCACACCCAATCGGGAAATAGAGTTGTCATCTGCCTGTCGGTGCCATATATGTATTATGGCATTTCGGAGCATTGGCTATGAAAACGAAAAATTATATATATATATATATACACACACTCACCAGCCACTTTATTAGGTACACCTTGCTAGTACCTGGTTGGACCCCTTTTGCCTTCAGAACTGCCTTCATTCTTGGTGGCATAGATTCAACAAGGTGTTGGAAACATTCCTTATAGATTTTGGTCCATATTGACATGATAGCATCACGCATTTGCTGCAGATTTGTCGGCTGCACATCCATGATGGGAATCTCCCATTCCATTACATCTCAAAGGTTCTCTATTGGATGAGATGTGGTGACTGTGGAGGCCATTGGAGTACAGTGACCTCATTGTCCAGTGGTGAGATGATTGGAGCTTCGTGACATGGTGCATTATCCTGCTGGAAGGAGCCATCAAAAGATGGGGACACTGTAGTCATAAAGGGATGGACATGGTCAGCAACAATACTCAGGGAGGCCGTGGAGTTCAAATGATGCTCAATTGGTACTGAGGGGCCCAAAGTGTGCCAAGGAAATACCCCCCACACCATTACACCCCCACCACCAGCCTGAACCGGTGATACAAGGCAGGATGGATCCATGCTTTCATGTTGTTTCCGCCAAATTCTGACACTACCATCTCAATCGAGACTCATCACACCAGGCAATGTTTTTCCAATCTTCTATTGTCCAATTTTGGTGATCCTGTGTGAACTGTAGCCTCAGTTTCCTGTTCTTAGCTGACAGGAGTGGCACCTGGTGTGGTCTTCTGCTGCTGTAACCCATCTGCTTCAAGGTTCGATGTGTTGTGCGTTCAGAGATGGTCTTCTGCATACCTTGTGTGTAACGAATAGTTATTTGAGTTACCTCTGACATCAACAAGGCATTTTCCTCCACACAACTGCCGCTCACTGGATATTTTCTCTTTTTCGGACCATTCTCTGTAAACCCGAGAGATGGCTGTGCATGAATCTATCCATTATACATAGAGGGGGGTGGCTGGAGAGAGGGGGCGGCGTCCGTGCGCCCTTAATGGACACACCGCCACTGATAGCAAGTAAAGGTTAATTTCCCACATTTTTGGCTTTTTAAATCACGGTTAGTGTCTGTGTCATAGGCCTGCGCACAGGGTGTGCCAGGTGTGCCTGGGCACACCCTAATCATGCTGTGCTGCACAGATTCCCCCTGCTGTTTGGCTGCAGAAGAAGGGACTGGGGAATTTCTGTCTTAAAAGTGAGATATCAGGGGTCTGTTTAGACCTCTGATATCAAACCAAAGCCCCCCAATGGAGCTCCTAAAATATTGTATAATAATAATAATATATTATTAAATAAAATTGTAAAAAATAGAAAAATTGTAAAAAAAAGTTATGATAAAAAAAAATATATATATAAAAATAATATAAATAAAAAAATATAAATAATAAAAAAAAAATTAAATATTTTTTTATAAAAAAAGTATATATATATATATACACACACACACACATATATATATATATATATATATATATATATATATATATATATATATATATATATATATATATACATATATATATATATATACATATACATACATACATATATACACACATGCATACATACATACATACACACATACACATGTGTTTGAGCTTTGGGTGCACACCCTAATGCCATGGTCTGTGCACGCCTATGGTCTGTGTATAAATAGTCAATGAATTTGTTAGATCTCACATGGATGCACTAAGCAGGCTAGACACTGAGCCATAAGGAGGTAGAAAAGAACAGTCAAAAGACCTGCGTAACAAGGTAATGAAACTTTACAAAGATGGAAAAGGATATACAAAGATATCCAAAGCCTTGAATATGCGAGTCAGTACTGTTTAATCACTTAGTAAGAAGTGGAAAATTAGGGGCTTTTTTGATACCAAGCCAAGGTCAGGTAGACCAAGAAAGATTGCAAATTGCAACCACAACTGGCAGAAGAATTGCATGAGAAATACAGGCTCCTCTACAAAAAGACGGTGTGGTTGTTTTTAGGGAGCACAATTCAATGATACTTGAACAAAAAAGAGCTGCATGGTTGAGCTGCCAGAAGGAAGCCTTTACTGCACCAATGCCACAAAAAAGCCAACGAGGCATGTCAAGGTGTTGTTGGGCATATTGTAACCAGGCTTTGTTGTGGAATTGTACAGTAAAGGCTTCCTTCTGGCAACTTGACCATGCAGCTCTTTTTTGTTCAAGTATCATCGTATTGTGCTCCTTAAAAACAACCACACCATCTTTTTCCAGAGCAGCCTGTATTTCTCCTGAGGTTACCTGTGGATTTTTCTTTGGATCCCGATCAATTCCTGTGGCAGTTGTGGCTGAAATCTTTCTTGGTCTACCTGACCTTGGCTTGGTATCAAGAGATCCCCAACTTTTCCACTTCTTGGTAAATGATTAAACAGTACTGACAGGCATATTCAAGGGTTTGGATATCTTTTTATATACTTTTCCATCTTTGCAAAGTTTCATTACCTTGTTACGCAGATCTTTTGACTGTTCTTTTCTGATCCCCATGGCTTAGTATCTAGCCTGCTTAGTACATCCATGTGAGAGCTAACAAACTCATTGACTATTTATACACAGATATTAATTGTGATTTAAAAACCCACAAATGTTGGAAATTAACCTTTAATTGCCATTTCAACCCGTGTGTGCCACCTTCTGTGTCTGTACCAAGGCCAAACATTCCCGGGTATGTAAACTTTTGATCAGGGCCATTTGAGTGATTTCTGTTATCATTAGGGATGAGCCGAACACCCCCCGGTTCGGTTCGCACCAGAACCCGCGAACGGACCGAAAGTTCGCACGAACGTTAGAACCCCATTGACGTCTATGGGACTCAAACGTTCGAAATCAAAAGTGCTCATTTTAAAGGCTAATTTGCATGGTATTGTCCTAAAAAGGGTTTGGGGACCCGGGTCCTACCCCAGGGGACATGTATCAATGCAAAAAAACTTTTAAAAACGGCCGTTTTTTCGGGAGCAGTGATTTTAATGATGCTTAAAGTAAAAAAAAAAAAGTGAAATATTCCTTTAAATATCGTACCTGGGGGGTGTCTATAGTATGCCTGTAAAGTGACGCGTGTTTCCCATGTTTAGAACAGTCCCTGCACCAAATGTCATTTTTAAAGGAAAAAATCTCATTTAAAACTGCTTGCGGGTTTAATGTCATGTCGGGTCATGGCAATATGGATGAAAATCAGTGAGACAAACGGCATGGGTACCCCCCAGTCCATTACCAGGCCCTTTGGGTCTTGTATGGATATTAAGGGGAACCCCGCACCCAAATTAAAATAAGGAAAGGTGTGGGGCCACCAGGCCCTATATACTCTGAACAGCAGTATACAGGCGGTGCAAACAAGACAGGGACTGTAGGTTTGTTGTTAAGTAGAATCTGTTTGTAATTTTGAACATTTTTAACGTGTTTAGCTCCAGCCAAAAAATCTTTTCTAAGCTTTTTGGAAAACATAGGGAAGGGTTATCACCCCTGTGACATTTGTTTTGCTGTCTTTCCTCCTCTTCAGAAGATTTCACCTCACTTTTTTGTCCCAATGAAAAATGTTTTTTGAAAATTTGGGTTTTTTTGTGGAACAAGGATTGGAAAGCATCAGTGGAAAGGAGAAATTGTTTTCCCATATTAACTCTTACAGGAGAGAATTTCCCTTCCTAGGGGTAGATTTCATCTCACTTCCTGTTGTCTCCTTCCGTTTGCAAGTAGGAGTCGTTTGTAAGTTAGATGTTTGAAAGTAGGGTCCTGCCCTATATACTCAGCAGAAATTTGGGCCTTAGGTGTTGCTGTGGCCACAACACTGTAAGCCCTCACAGGGCCCTGCTGTGAAATATTAGATCAAGAATTGTAATTACATGCCCCTGTTGAACAGGAGCTGAAAAATTAGGCCTTAGGCACTGGTGCTGGTGCCACAACACTGCAACCCCTCACAGACACTCTAGTTGGAACGCAGGAACGAGCCCTGCTGCAAAGTATTGCTTCAAAAATTGTAATTACACGCCCCTGTTAGACAGGGGCAGAAAAATTGGGCCTTAGGCTCTGGTGCTGGTGCCACAACACTGCAACCCCTCACAGACACTCTAGTTGGAACGCAGGAACGAGCCCTGCTGCAAAGTATTGCATCAAAAATTGTAATTACACGCCCCTGTTAGACAGGGGCAGAAAAATTGGGCCTTAGGCACTGGTGCTGGTGCCACAACACTGCAACCCCTCACAGATACTCTAGTTGGAACGCAGGAACGAGCCCTGCTGCAAAGTATTGCATCAAAAATTGTAATTACACGCCCCTGTTAGACAGGGGCAGAAAAATTGGGCCCTAGGCACTGGTGCTGGTGCCACAACACTGCAACCCCTCACAGACACTCTAGTTGGAATGCAGGAACGAGCCCTGCTGCAAAGTATTACATCAAAAATTGTAATTACACGCCCCTGTTAAACAGGGGCTGAAAAATTGTGCCTTAGGCACTGGTGGTGGCGCCCAGAACCAAAAATGTTCTTACAAGCTATCAGCGTGATGATTGAGGAGGAAGAGGATAATTACTCAGGGATAGTCACTCAGCATCAGCATAGGCAGTCTTTGAAGGGATCTGAGATTTCAAAAAAAATTATTCGGTTACATCAGCATCAGGTGCTTGGTAGCTGGTGGTGATCCAAGACTCATTCATTTTTATGAAGGTCAGCCGATCGACCGAGTCGGTGGACAGACGCACCCTGTGATCGGTTACCACGCCTCCAGCAGCACTGAATGTGCGTTCCGAAAGAACGCTGGATGCAGGACAGGCCAGTAGCTCAATTGCATACTGTGCAAGCTCTGGCCAGTTATCCATCCTCAAGACCCAGTAACCCAGAGGATTTTCGGTGGGAAAGGTGTCCAAGTCTGATCTTGCCCCTAGGTATTCCTGCACCATGTAAAACAGACGCTGGCGATGGTTGCTGGAACCGATCATACCTTGGGGCTGCGGACCAAAAAATTGTCTGAACGCATCGGTCAGACGGCCACCTTCTCCACCGCTCCTTCTTTGACTGACCGAAGCCTCAGCAACACGTTGTCCAGAAACAGGAGTTTGTAACCTCCCAGTCTCTGGGAACGCGTTGCACAGACCTTTCTGCAAGGCCTCCCGAAGATGTTTCATCCTCTGCTCCCTCTGCGATGGCAAGATAAGGTCCGCAACCTTACCCTTGTAACGTGGATCAAGGAGGGTTGCCAGCCAGTATTGGTCCTTCTCCTTGATACCACGAATACGAGGATCCTTACGCAGGCTTTGCAGGATCAGGGAGGCCATGCAGCGTAGGTTTGCTGAGGCATTCGGTCCGGAGTCCTCTGGGTCACTAAGAACGACATGGTCCGCAGCCACCTCCTCCCAGCCACGTACAAGTCCATGTGTTTCTTGGGACTGATCCCTTAAAGACTGCTGCTGATGCTGAGTGCCAGGCTCCACCTCCATACTGACACAATCTTCCTCCTCCTCCTCTTCCTCCTCGTCCTCTTCCTGTGTGATCGGCGGGCACGCAGGAACACTGTCTGGATAAAGGGGGCCTTGAGAGCTAAGGAAGTCCTCCTCTTCCTGCCTCTGTTCTGCCTCAAGTGCCCTGTCCATTATTCCACGCAGCGTGTGCTCCAACAGGTGGACAAGGGGGACAGTGTCACTGATGCATGCACTGTCACTGCTCACCATCCTCGTGGCCTCCTCGAATGGTGACAGGACAGTGCATGCATCCCTGATCATGGCCCACTGGCGTGGGGAAAAAAAACCAAGCTCCCCTGACCCTGTCCTGGTGCCATAGTCGCACAGGTACTCATTGATGGCCCTCTGCTGCGTGTGCAGCCGCTGCAGCATGGCCAACGTTGAGTTCCACCTGGTGGGCATGTCACAGATTAGGCGGTTCTTGGGCAGGTTAAACTCCTTTTGGAGGTCCGTCAGCCGAGCACTGGCATTATATGACCGGCGGAAATGCACACAGACTTTCCTGGCCTGCCTCAGGACATCCTGTAAGCCCGGGTACCTGCCCAAGAACCGCTGCACCACCAAGTTAAGGACGTGAGCCAAACAGGGCACATGGGTCATTTGTCCCTGTCGGAGGGCAGAGAGGAGGTTGGTGCCATTGTCGCAAACCACCATTCCTGCCTTAAGTTGGCGTGGCGTCAACCACCTCTGAACCTGCCCCTGCAGAGCTGACAGAACCTCTGCCCCAGTGTGGCTCCTGTCCCCCAAGCACACCAGCTCAAGCACCGCATGGCATCTTTTGGCCTGCGTACTTGCGTAGCCCCTTGAACGCCTACGGAGCACCGCTGGTTCCGAGGAAGAGGCCATGGAGGAAGAAGAAGAGGAGGGGGTGGAGGAGAGAGGTGTGTCACAATCAGCATTTTGGAGGCGTGGTGGCGGAACAACCTCCAACACTACTGCACCTTGTCCTGCATCCTTCCCAGCTGCCAGCAGAGTCACCCAATGCGCCGTGAAACTTAGGTAACGTCCCTGTCCATGCCTGCTGGACCATGAGTCAGCGGTAATATGCACCTTACCACTGACCGCCCTGTCCAGCGAGGCATGGACATTGCCTTCCACATGCCGGTAGAGAGCCGGAATCGCCTTCCGTGAGAAAAAGTGGCGTTTGGGTACCTGCCACTGAGGAACCGCACATTCCACAAACTCACGGAAGGGGGCAGAGTCTACCAACTGAAAAGGCAGCAGTTGAAGTGCTAGCAATTTTGCCAAGCTAGCATTCAACCGCTGGGCATGTGGATGGCTGGGAGCAAACTTCTTTCGGCGGTGCAGCAGCTGGGGCAGGGAAATTTGCCTGGTACAATCTGACGTCGGTGTACCAAAAGCAGATTGCCCACAAGTACTTGGCTGTGACACACCTAATTCTACACCTTCATTCCTCTCACTGCAGGTCTCAGAGAGGACTGAAGGTCTAGTGGGGTTGGAAATCTCAGCTGATGAGGAGCAAGGAGAGATCCTCTTTGTTCTTTGGTGTGGGTCTTTTAGATACGCTTGCCAACAAACTGCATGGCAGGTCAACATATGTCTGGACAAGCATGTGGTACCCAAGCGGGAGATATTTTGGCCACGCGAGATACGCTTGAGACATATGTTGCAAATAGCAGCGGTGCGATCTGATGCACTCGTCTCAAAAAAGGCCCACACCAAAGAACTTTTTGAATAACGCGCAGAGACTGCAGCGCCCTGCACATGTGGAGCTTTGGGGTGTGATGCAGTCAATGTGCTGCCCTTAGGCTGGCCCCTGGAGGGCATCCTGCCTCGTTGGTGATGTGCTGCCGCCTCCTCCTCCTCCTCCTCCTCCTATCAGGCACCCACGTTGAGTCAGTGACCTCATCATCCCCTCCCTCCTCATCACTGGAGCAAACCTGGCAGTATGCTGCAGCAGGGGGAGCATGACTGCCAGATTGCTGTCCTTCTTGGGCACCCCCTCTGTCCGCGCTCATGTTACTGCCTTCATCGAGCTCAGTATCGTCATCAGAGCCTTCCAAACGCTGGGCATCCTCCTGGAGCATGTACCCAACACTGTGGTCAAACAGTTCGAGGGAATCCTCATGAGGACATGGTGGAGCTAGGGAAGGAGTCACTGATGACATTGAGCTGAGGGAAGAGGCCGCTGCTTTGCCAGACAAAGCACCCTGGGCATGGGTGAGAGAGGATGAGGAGGATGAGGACGGCTTGGTCATCCACTCGACCAAGTCTTCCGCATGTTGCGGCTCAACACGGCCAGCTGCCGAAAAAAAGGCCAAGCGTGTCCCATGGCCACGTGCTGATGAGGATGCACCGTCTCCACGACCAGCACTAGACACAGAGCCTGCTTGCCCTCTCTTATTGGCTTGTGACTGTCTGCCTCTCCTTCTTGGCCTTCCAGACATACTAATGGCCTGTAGCTGCACTAAGCTGGGATAGAACACCTGTAATTTTCTTCAAGTAGCTTTATATACTGTAACCAGACAAGCCTGCCTGTCAGTAGGAAGATAACAGGAACGGATCTAGCTGAACACTGTGAGCAGGACGCACTGTACTAAATGTAAATAGTCTAGCTGCCTGACCGTGGTACTAATAGGATCAAATAGAACACCTGTAATTTTCTTCAGGTAGCTTTATATACTGTAACCAGACAAGCCTGCCTGTCAGTAGGAAGATAACAGGAACGGATCTAGCTGTACACTGTGAGCAGGACGCACTGTACTAAATGTAAATAGTCTAGCTGCCTGACCGTGGTACTAATAGGATCAAATAGAACACCTGTAATTTTCTTCAGGTAGCTTTATATACTGTAACCAGACAAGCCTGCCTGTCAGTAGGAAGATAACAGGAACGGATCTAGCTGAACACTGTGAGCAGGACGCACTGTACTAAATGTAAATAGTCTAGCTGCCTGACCGTGGTACTAATAGGATCAAATAGAACACCTGTAATTTTCTTCAGGTAGCTTTATATACTGTAACCAGACAAGCCTGCCTGTCAGTAGGAATTTAACAGGAACGGATCTAGCTGAACACTGTGAGCAGGACGCACTGCACTAAATGTAAATAGCAGGAACGGATCTAGCTGAACACTGTGAGCAGGACGCACTGCACTAAATGTAAATAGTCTAGAAGATAACAGGAACGGATCTAGCTGAACACTGTGAGCAGGACGCACTGCACTAAATGTAAATAGTCTAGAAGATAACAGGAACGGATCTAGCTGAACACTGTGAGCAGGACGCACTGCACTAAATGTAAATAGCAGGAACGGATCTAGCTGAACACTGTGAGCAGGACGCACTGCACTAAATGTAAATAGTCTAGAAGATAACAGGAACGGATCTAGCTGAACACTGTGAGCAGGACGCACTGCACTAAATGTAAATAGCAGGAACGGCTGTAGCTGAACACTGTGCGCAGGACGCACTGCACTAAATGTAAATAGCAGGAACGGATCTAGCTGAACACTGTGAGCAGGACGCACTGCACTAAATGTAAATAGCAGGAACGGATCTAGCTGAACACTGTGAGCAGGACGCACTGCACTAAATGTAAATAGCAGGAACGGATCTAGCTGAACACTGTGAGCAGGACGCACTGCACTAAATGTAAATAGCAGGAACGGATCTAGCTGAACACTGTGAGCAGGACGCACTGCACTAAATGTAAATTGCAGGAACAGTTCTAGCTGAACACTGTGAGCAGGACGCACTGCACTAAATGTAAATAGTCTAGAAGATAACAGGAACGGATCTAGCTGAACACTGTGAGCAGGACGCACTGCACTAAATGTAAATAGCAGGAACGGATCTAGCTGAACACTGTGAGCAGGACGCACTGCATTAAATGTAAATAGTCTAGATAGAAGATAACAGGAACGGATCTAGCTAAACTGAATACAGTGTATATATATATATGCAACACCTGGGATGCATATATATACACAATACACTGTAAGTGCAGCTAACTGACTGACTGTTCTGCCTAATCTATCTAACTCAAATCAAATGATACTGTCTCTCTCTCTCTCTCTATCTCTCAGCACACCGGAACACACACTACACAGGGCCGCCGTGCAGGCGGCCTTATATAGTGTGGGGTGTGTACTAAATCCCCTGAGCCATAATTGGCCAAAGCCACCCTGGCTTTGGCCAATTACAGCTCTCTCTACTGACGGCGCTGTGATTGGCCAAGCATGCGGGTCATAGTGCATGCTTGGCCAATCATCAGCCAGCAATGCACTGCGATGCCGCAGTGAATTATGGGCCGTGACGCGCCACACGAATTTAGCGCGAACGGCCCATAACGTTCGCAATTCGGCGAACGATCGAACAGCCGATGTTCGAGTCGAACATGGGTTCGACTCGAACACGAAGCTCATCCCTAGTTATCATTATGATTTAAAAAGGATCCAAAAACAATGTTATAATAAATGGCTTCATGTGATTGCTAACCTTAAATAAAAGACAGTTTTTTGGCATGATCAGTCATATTTTCAATATTGATTCCAACATTTCACAATTCCTGCCAGGGTATGCTAACTTTTGAGCACAACTGTAAGTCGCTGATCGCCGCCATTACTAGTAAATAAAAAAAATAATACAAATTCCATAAATATATCCCATAGTTTGTAGTTGCTATAACTTTTTTACGCAAAGCAATCAATATGCGCTTATTGGGATTTTTTTTTTACCAAAAATATGTAGCAGAATACATATTGACCTAAACTGATGAATAAATTAGATTGTTTACATTTTTTTTATTGGGTATGTTATTTAATATAAAGTAAAAAATATTGTTTTTTTTTTTTTCTTCAAAATTGTCGGCCATTTTTGTTTATAGCACAAAAAATAAAAACCGCAAAGGTGATCAAATACCACCAAAAGAAAGCTCTATTTGTGGGAAAACATGAACATAAATTTTGAGTACAGCCTCGTGTTATCCACTACACCACTGTGCCACCCATTCCTGGTTTCAGCTCTTTGCTTACCATTAGCGGCCAGGAAAGCAGCCGATCAGGCCAATCTGTGTCTGATCGGCTGCTTTGGAGCCCAGAGGAGAGGTCTAATAGACCCCAGATCTCCCCATAAAGAGGACCTGTCACAGCCCATGCTTCCACAAAGGATGTTGTCCATCCCTTGTGAAAGCAATAAAGTTGATAAAAAAAAATAAAAATAAATCTACACCCCTCAAATTTCCCCTCCTAGATCGATTCTTACCCACTGCCACCCGCCAAATTCCCCCTCCCAACACAAATCTCCCCCAATTTCCTTGTGGTGCCCCCCCCCCCGCCCCACACCTCACGTGATACCACAGTGCCCAGGGCAGCCGTCCCTCCTACCCACCCCTTGTCCCAGCCCTGCTTGGAAACACTTTTTAATAGATAAATAATGCAGACCAAAATGAGGGATACATGAAGAGGAAAGAGGGACAGAGGGACTTTGTTCCAAATCAGGGACAGTTGGGAGCTATGGGGATAGAAGAATAGTCCGCAGGAGCCTGTGCATTGCTCTCATCAGGGTTCAATGCTTCAATGCAATCAATTATTAAATGCAAATTTTTTTTCATGAATATGGGTGCGTGTTTTTTTTTTTGCAAAACCTGGAATAACCCTTTAAGTCTATGAAACTGTAGATGGAGATACATCTAGAATGACACATCTTCTTCTATGAGCTGAACATCTGTGACCTGAGCTTTGTTAGGTTCGGTAGCTGAGCAGAGAAGTGATACCAGCGATGTAGTGACGTCCATGTTGTTTGTGGTCAGCAGGTCACTACAAGATGTTCCATGGACATTGTGTGCCTGTGGTCCCCCCAGTGATAATATCTCCATAGGGGATGCAATGTCTCTGTCCTTGGGGGAAGATCAGGATGGGAGGTCTATTGGTCAGTCTGTGCCCTGACTGTGATCCTTTAATCTCTCTGCATTGCTGTCCTTTTAATTGGACTCTCAATCAGACACCACGGTTGGTCATCAAATTTCTTTTATGACGCAGAAAGTGTGTCCATCAAATCTCTTTGAAGGCAACCATATTTTGTGGTTCACAGATATGAGTTTAAAGTGAAAGTAAACCTTGATAAGACACTATATCATAAATGATTGCCCTGAAACACATGGGGGACCATTTATTAAAAAATGAAAAAGAAAAATTCTTACAGTGTGTATATGTTAAGCTTTTTAACAGTTTGGTACAAAGAATCAATGTCAATGTCATTTTTGTAATATGTTTACTTCCTATGATCATCAGCTCCATCTATTGGCCATAATGCAGTATTTCACTGAATTACCTCAATTAGGAAAATACTGCAGGGGTGGGTAGGGGGTGGAGACAATAGACAGGGGTGGCACAGTGGTGTAGTGGGTAGCACTCTAATTGGCTTCTGTCCAAAATTGTCCCTAGTATATGAATGTGAGTTGGGGACCTTGGATTGTGGGCTCCTTGAGGGTAGGGACCGATGTGAGTGTGCGATGTATGTGTGGAGCGCTTCGTAAATTGACGGCACTATATGGGTACCTTAAATAAAATAGGAATCATTTTAGACACGCACCCACACTCACTCAGGATGGACTGATGTCTTTATTCAACCTTACTAACTATGTAACTATGACAGTGCTCAGAGGTGGGTAGGGAGTGGAGACAAGGGACGGTGCTCAGAGGTGGGTAGGGGGTGGAGACAAGGGACGGTGCTCAGAGGTGGGTAGAGGGTGGAGACAAGGGACGGTGCTCAGAGGTGGGTAGGGGGTGGAGACAAGGGACGGTGCTCAGAGGTGGGTAGGGGGTGGAGACAAGGGACGGTGCTCAGAGGTGGGTAGGGGGTGGAGACAAGGGATGGTACTCAGAGGTGGGTAGGGGGTGGAGACAAGGGACGGTGCTCAGAGGTGGGTAGGGGGTGGAGACAAGGGACGGTGCTCAGAGGTGGGTAGGGGGTGGAGACAAGGGATGGTACTCAGAGGTGGGTAGGGGGTGGAGACAAGGGATGGTGCTCAGAGGTGGGTAGAGGGTGGAGACAAGGGACGGTGCTCAGAGGTGGGTAGGGGGTGGAGACAAGGGACGGTGCTCAGAGGTGGGTAGAGGGTGGAGACAAGGGATGGTGCTCAGAGGTGGGTAGGGAGTTCCTGCACCTATTCTCTGAGAAAAAAGGCCCTAGTTATGAGATTTGTCTCAAGCCCATTTCAGTCTTTGCAGATGACACCAAACTATGCAGTGGAATAACGTCCTTACAGGATGTCTCCAATTAACAATCCGACCACAATGCACTGTCTAATTGGGCGACTATGTGGCAGATTTAGGTTTAATGTTGATAAATGGAAAGTTATGCACTTGGGGGCTAAGAATATGCATGCATCATACATGCTAGGGGGAGTACAACTGGGAGGATCCATAGTGGAGAAGGATCTGGGGGTTTTGGTAGATCATAAGCTCAATAATAGCATGCAATGCCAAGCTGCGGTTTCCAAAGCGAGCAAAGTCCTTTCTTGTATTAGGAAAGGTATGGACTCCAGAGAGAGAGATATCATTTTGCCCCCCTGTACAAATCATGAGTAAGACCTCATCTGGAATATGCAGTTCAGTTTTGGGCACCAGTTCTCAAAAAGGATATCGGCAAACTGGAGAAAGTGCCGAGAAGGGCAACCAAACTGATAAGCAGCATGGAGGAGCTCAGCTATGAGGAAAGATTAGAGGAACTGAATTTATTCCCTCTTGAGAAGAGGAGATTAAGGGGGGATATGATCACCATGTATAAATATATAAGGGGTCCATATAGTGAACTTGGTGTTGAGTTATTCACTTTACGGTCAACACAGAGGACAAGGGAGCACTCTTTATGTCTAGAGGAAAAGAGATTTCATCTCCAAATACGGAAAGGTTTCTTCACAGTAAGAGCTGTGAAAATATGGAGACTACTTCCAGAGGTGGTTCTGGCCAGCTCAGTAGATTACTTTAAAAAAGGCCTGGATTTTTTCCTAAATGTACATAATATAATTGGATACTAACATTTATAGATAAAGTTGATCCAGGGAAAATCCGATTGCCTCTCTGGAATCAGGAACAATTTTTTTCCCCTGCTGTAGCAAATTGAATCATGCTTTGCTGGGGTTTTTCGCCTTCCTCTGGATCAACTGTGGGTAAAGGTGGGTAGGGGAGGAACCAATGGACAGTGCTCAGAGGTGGGTAGGGGGTGGAGATAATGGACGATTCTTAGAGGTGGGTAGGGGGTGGAGACAAGGGACAGTGCTCAGAGGTGGGTAGGGGGTGGAGACAAGGGACGATGCTCAGAGGTGGGTAGGGGGTGAAGACAAGGGACGGTGCTCAGAGGTGGGTAGGGGGTGGAGACAAGGGACGGTGCTCAGAGGTGGGTAGGGGGTGGAGACAAGGGACGGTGCTTAGAGGTGGGTAGGGGGGGAGACAAGGGACAGTGCTCAGAGGTGGGTAAGGGGTGGAGACAAGGGATGGTGCTCAGAGGTGGGTAAGGGGTGGAGACAAGGGATGGTGCTCAGAGGTGGGTAGGGGGGTGGAGACAAGGGACAGTGCTCAGAGGTGGATAAGGGGTGGAGACAAGGGATGGTGCTCAGAGGTGGGTAGGGGGTGGAGACAAGGGATGGTGCTCAGAGGTGGGTAAGGGGTGGAGACAAGGGATGGTGCTCAGAGGTGGGTAAGGGGTGGAGACAAGGGATGGTGCTCAGAGGTGGGTAAGGGGTGGAGACAAGGGATGGTGCTCAGAGGTGGGTAGGGGGTGGAGACAAGGGACGGTGCTCAGAGGTGGGTAGGGGGTGGAGACAAGGGACGGTGCTTAGAGGTGGGTAGGGGGGGAGACAAGGGACAGTGCTCAGAGGTGGGTAAGGGGTGGAGACAAGGGATGGTGCTCAGAGGTGGGTAAGGGGTGGAGACAAGGGATGGTGCTCAGAGGTGGGTAGGGGGGTGGAGACAAGGGACAGTGCTCAGAGGTGGATAAGGGGTGGAGACAAGGGATGGTGCTCAGAGGTGGGTAGGGGGTGGAGACAAGGGATGGTGCTCAGAGGTGGGTAAGGGGTGGAGACAAGGGATGGTGCTCAGAGGTGGGTAAGGGGTGGAGACAAGGGATGGTGCTCAGAGGTGGGTAAGGGGTGGAGACAAGGGATGGTGCTCAGAGGTGGGTAGGGGGTGGAGACAAGGGATGGTGCTCAGAGGTGGGTAAGGGGTGGAGACAAGGGACGGTGCTCAGAGATGGGTAGGGGGTGGAGACAAGGGACAGTGGGATTGTATGATATTATTTTTTATTTTTTTTTATGGTTGAACTAGATGGACTTTTTCAGTTTTCAACCTGACTAACTATGTAACTATGTAACCCTGCAACTGACACTTTTGCAGAACAGCTTAGCCTGCATAGAAATGTGGAGAAAAAAATTAAAATAAAAAGGATACTATAAATAAATATACAATAATAAATACTTTAATTACAGGTATAAACCCCATAAACAGCAGTATTTTTCTCTGTAGTACACCTTTAAACCAACTGAAAAGCAATGCGGCGTGCTCCCCTCCCCAACACTGATAGGGATCAGTTTCTATTTCAGAGAAATTATTATTGAAAACGAAATCCATTGTCTCTGCGCAGGAAACTTCCTCATTCTCGGGAAAGTGCAACTTCTTATAATGCGTGTAAAGGAGATTTGAGCGACTGCAACTATAGCGATCCCAACAATGGCTGGCACACCCTGCAAGATAAATACATCCGGAGGCGAGGGGTCCCAGGGGTTAAAAAGTTAAAGAGTGCATCCAAGAGTTTCCTAGAAACCTCAGAACAGGGAATTGGCACACAGATAAAAATGCTGGAGCCAATAGACAATGGCCTCGTGTTCATTGTTATGAATTTCGGGTAAACAGCCGCAGCGCACATTACAGACGTTTGACTTAAAGCTGAACTTCAGGCAGATATAATGGACAGAAATGGATGTAGCTCTGTAACTCATTTATACGTCATTATTGACTTTTAATACCAGCCCCTGAATTTGACTCTTGCACTCCCTCCACAGCAGAGCTCTGACTGGGGGAGGGAGAATCAGCACAAAGAGTCAATCAGTTCACATGCTGACAAGAAGCATGCTGATTGGAGGAGAGAGCAGAGTGACAGAGAGATGAGCTAATCACTGTACTGCTTCTACTTTCATTGTTCTGTCATAGGCTGGGCTGGGTCCAGGATGACGTGGGCTGATAGGAAGTGGGTCGAATGATGCTGGACATCAGATTGAGGTCATCAAATCTAATATAAAAATGGTAGAAGGAGTGCGGACTCTGATGTGAAGGGGGGGGGGGTGAAGACTCTGTTGTAAAAAGGGGTGGGACTGAGGACTCTCCAATGGAGGGGGTGGTTCAGTAGGGACACCAATGTTAAAGGGGAGGGGAGATGAGGATGTAAAAAGGGGGAGAAACTGAGGACTCTAATGTGAAGGGGGGGGGGGGGTGAAGACTCTGTTGTAAAAAGGGCTGGGACTGAGGACTCCAATGGAGGGGGGTTTAGTAAGGACTCCAATGTTAAAGTGGAGGGGGGGATGAGGACTCTGATGTAAAAAGGGGGAGAAACTGAGGACTCTGATGTGAAAGGGGAGGAGGAGGATGGCTCCCAAGTGAAAGGAGGATGAAGATTCTGATGTGAAAGAGGGAGGATAAAGACTCTGTTGTAAGAAGGGGTGGGACTAAGGACTCTGATGTGAAAGTGGAGGGAGGAGTCAGGACTCTGATGTGAAAAGGGGAGAAACTGAAGACTCTGATGTGAAAGAGGTGGGGGGGGGATGAAGAACTCTGATGTGAAAGAGGTGGGGGGGGGGTGAGAACTCTGATGTGAAAGGGTGGGATGAAGAAACTGATGTGAAAAAAGGGGATAAGACTATGGACTCTGATGTGAAAGGGGGAGGACTGAGTACTTTAATGTGAAGGGGGGGGGGAGCAGACTGAGTACTTTGATGTTAAAGGGGGTGATTCTCAAGTGAAAGTGGAGGGGGGGGGGGGGAGTGAGGAATCTAAGGTGAAAGGTGGTATGAGGACTTTAAAGTGTGTGTGTGTGTGGGGGGGGATGAGTCTGCTGTGAAAGTGGAGGGGGAGTGAGGACTCTGATATGAAGGGAAGGACTGAGGATTCTGATGTAAAAGAGGGGCACTGAGGACAGGGGGGGGTGGGCTGAGGACTCTGATGTGAAAGTGGAAGGAGGAGTGAGGACTCTGATGTGAAAGTGGAAGGAGGAGTGAGGACTCTGATGTGGAAGTGGAAGGAGGAGTGAGGACTCTGATGTGGAAGGAGGGGTGAGGATGTGAAATCTGAAGACTTCAATGTAAAAGAGGTGTGTGTGTGTGGGGGGGGGGGGGGGGGGGGACTCTGATGTGAAAGAGTGGGATGAAGAAACTGATGTGGAAAAAAGGGGGTAAGACTATAGACTCTGATGTGAAAGGGGGCAGACTGAGTACTTTGATGTAAAGGGGGGGGGGGGGCAAGGGCTCTGATGTGAAAGTGGAGAGAGGACTAAGGATTTTGATGTTGAAAGAGGGGGGGGAGCAGACTGAGGACTCTGATGTGAAAGAAGAGGAGGGGGTGAGGAATCTAATGTGAAAGGTGCTATGAGGACTTTAGTGTGTGTGTGGGGGGGGGGGGGATGATGAGTCTGATGTGAAAGTGAAGGAGGGAGTGAGGACTCTTATATGAAGGGAAGGACTGAGGATTCTGACATGAAAGAGGGGCACGGAGGACTCCGATATGAAAAGGGGGAGAGCTGAGGACTCCGATGTGAAAGTGGAAGGAGGACTGAGGACTCTGATGTGGAAGGAGGGGTGAGGACTCTGATGTGGAAGGAGGGGTGAGGACTCTGATGTGGAAGGAGGGGCGAGGACTCTGATGTGGAAGGAGGGGTGAGGACTCTGATGTGGAAGGAGGGGTGAGGACTCTGATGTGGAAGGAGGGGCGAGGACTCTGATGTGGAAGGAGGGGCGAGGACTCTGATGTGGAAGGAGGGGTGAGGACTCTGATGTGGAAGGAGGGGTGAGGACTCTGATGTGGAAGGAGGGGTGAGGACTCTGATGTGGAAGGAGGGGCGAGGACTCTGATGTGGAAGGAGGGGTGAGGACTCTGATGTGGAAGGAGGGGCGAGGACTCTGATGTGGAAGGAGGGGTGAGGACTCTGATGTGGAAGGAGGGGCGAGGGCTCTGATGTGGAAGGAGGGGTGAGGACTCTGATGTGGAAGGAGGGGCGAGGACTCTGATGTGGAAGGAGGGGTGAGGACTCTGATGTGGAAGGAGGGGCGAGGACTCTGATGTGAAAGGGGAGGAGGATGACAGCTCCGAAGTGAAAGGGGGATGAAGACTCTGAGATGTATAGAGAGGATAAAGACTCTGTTGTAAGAAGGGGACTGAGGATTCCAATAGAGGGGAGGAGGGGGGGAGGGTGTAGTAAGGACTCCAATGTTAAATTGGAGGGGGGG
Source organism: Aquarana catesbeiana (assembly GCF_042186555.1). NCBI lineage: Eukaryota > Metazoa > Chordata > Amphibia > Anura > Ranidae > Aquarana > Aquarana catesbeiana. Next base: position 27,018,935 of record NC_133330.1, read on the forward strand.
ATGAGGACTCTGATGTGAATGGGGGGGGTCTTCTGATGTTATAGGAGACCCCATTTTAGATTAGGGGTGACCCCAGGCTTTAGATATTGTCAAAGGATGCTGTGAACGAAGGAAGGTGGAGGAAGGACCTCCCTTTATTAATAGAGGAATATCGGAGTCTGTATTTCTATGGATTGGATGGAGTCTCACTGCTTGATGTGGATTCATTTGCATGGTGACAGTTCCTGGAAAGGGTTAACTCGCTGGCCTCCATCCGGCTAATAAACACGCCAGCCCTGCACAGGCTCAGGTGGGTGTTTACTGGAAGCTGCGGTTTGAGTCACACGTTTGGCTGAGCGATTACGTTGAATCAGAGAAGAGGAAACCTGAAGGACTTGATGGCGTTTCCTCCTGACGTTATTTTAAACAACTTTTATGTTAATGTACCATAATTGTAACGCTCTTCATAAGAGATCTTCATAGAGAACTATGGCACAGCGGTAAGAACCAAGCAAGCTACATGGACGACTTGGGTTTACTGCTTCTGAGAGATTTCACCATTTGCCGGCAATCATCTCGTTAGGAAAAGATAGGAAGGGAGGACCCTCACCATGCCAACATCCAAAATATATATAAAAAAAGGACTGAGAAACTCAAAAAAACAGGTGGACTTTGGAATAGGAGGAATGCTACCCTCTCAGTTTGGAGAACACTCCTTTTGATATCTAGTCAAAGCATTTCAGGATCAGGACTATATGTCCTGAATGTCTGTCCAGGTTTGTGAAGTCTCCCATATCCTTGGACACAGATTCACCAGCACCTACCCAGTATTTGTCCTGAGGAAGCTAATATCTAGTGAAACGCGTCGATGAGCAAGTGTGGAGGTGTTATTGGATCAAATTCTTCTGCTTGATATGATATAAGATATATATATATATATATATATATATATATATATATATATATATATATATTTATACCTAGATCCAACCTTCATAACTGCATTATTGGGTAACTGGTAACCTGTGTCCATATGGGGTGTTGATTGTATGTTTTTCATGTTTTTTAATTATGTTGTAATAAAATTATATTTTTTACTAAGTTCTCTCATGTGTGCCCACAAGGTCCACCTATTTTTTGAGTTTCTCAATTCTTTTTTACATCTCGTTAGGAAGATGCAAGACGGGCAATTTTAGTATCCTAGTAACTGCTAAGAATTAAGAGGCCCTCAGCCTTGATGTAAGCAGTGGGCGGGCTCTTGGGAGGAGTTATGCAAATATAAAAATGCTATGATGGGTGAATGTCAGTCCTGGAGGCGTGGGTGTTCCTAGGTAGCCTGCGTGTGCAAGCTTCTTCACTGAAGAAGCTTGCACACTGCCTGGACTGCCCACACTGGCCTGGACTGCCCATCTGGTAGACCTGAAAGCATCCCAACAGCCAACTGAAGGAGTGCACATGGCATGGCAGGAAAATCCTGTACAAGCCACATATGGCACACAGTCCCCGTAATGTGTTTAAAATCTTTTTTTTTTACCTCTTATTGTCACCGCCATCTAGTGGCCATATTGTTTAAAGCAGGTCAAACACAGTGTCAGAAACCATGAATCAGACCGAGACAGAAGTACAGTTAATCACACTTGTTTAATAACAATAAAAAGGTAAACAGAGTAAGCGTAGTCAATACATAGCCAGAGTACAGTAACCAGATCGGGTAGTCAGCCAATGCCAAAGTCAGAGAGCTAGAGATCAACGTAGTAGCGCAGCAAGCAGCATCAGGAGCCAGAAGGGACGTCAGCCGAGCAAGCCTTCAACAGGAAGGAACGCAGGAGAAAGTCTGAGATGTGACCAAAGGCGAAGGCAGAGATCCTCTGGGCTGGATGGCTTTAAGTAGGCAGGACTAACGAGCAGATCATCAACAGCTGAGACACTGTGGAGAGAAAGGAGCTGGGAATTAGCCGACAGCTGAGTGGCCAGCTCAGAGAAGGAAGGGCTGAGCTCAGCCCTGACACACAGTGACTTTTCAAGGGGGTCGCTTCGCCACCTTTTGGCTAAGATCAAGTGGGGGTGCTATGCTATTATCCTGACCTGACCAACGTTGGGGCGGTGGCTAAGCAAACCTGCTGGAGTGATGGAGGCTTGGAAGGTTGGTACCAGCTGGAACAGAAACCGGGGCACCCACAGGCAGTTGGGGCGCGGGAGTAATTCCCCCGGTAAAGCTGGAATAGCCCATTACCTCCTGGTTTGAATGTTCTACCTTGTCTGGCCATGGGCTGGGAAGGGAGAAGGACCGTGGTGTCTGTGTCCCCTTAGGAGTAGTCGCCATAGGGGTGACTCTTAGTAACACTTGGGTGTGGGACCCTATGCTGTGACCAGGCACATGGTCACAACCACCAAAAGCTTTTCTTTCTGCACTGTGCCTTTTAGGGCTTGCCCTTTTGGCTACGTCCGGGGGCAATTTTTGTCTACTAAGCCTCAGAGCCTAGGCTTGGTAGACAAGCTAGACTTTTTTATTTTTCTTCTCACCTTCACTTTTGTGTGTGTTTTTCATAGGATAAAGGGTGTGAGTCCTCGAGCTTACCCTGACGTCTAGGGGGAGGATGTGTGGTCCTCAGGTTCCTTCCTCCCCTGCCTCGGGGGGGGGGGGGTCTCATTTCGGGAGAGCTCCCCTGACTTAGTATTTGAGGATGGCTTCGGCTGTCTTAGAAGAACGGGGTCTGCCAGGCCTTCTGGCTAGTCAGACCATGTAAACCTATGTTCCCGTCAGGAGCCTTGAGCCCCGGGGGTCAGGGTAGAGGTCCTACTCCTTCGGGGGGAGGGTTGGTCTAAAGACACACCCTTAAGTGCATTTTTTTTGTGTGTGTTTGCACATGTACGTTTTTTGGGTTTTATGGGTTTTTCCCGTTTAGGTTTTTGCACCACCACTGACTTAAAAAAAAAGACGTGGTTCAAAAAAAAAAAAAAAAAAGACATGGTTCCTCTATGGTTTCCTGGGTCACTGGGGGAGCTTTCTGGTTTAATGCTGCCGCCCCTCGTGACTCTGGCGGCCATCTTGGGTCTGGCAAAGTCCATTTAAGGCCCTGGCTCCTGGGCTTGGTGCGCATTTCGCGTGTGGGTAGTGTAGGAACAAGTCACCCGTCTGACAAGGACAGTGATTAGTGGCAGGGAGAGGTTCCAGATGATTAGGGAAAGGATAGGGACACGCCATCCTTCCTGGAAACCTCCCTATTTGGGTGCAGACCAGGCAGCCAGGCCACATTCCATCCCTCAATAAAGATGCTGTCAGCACATCTGTGACCTGCTCTGCTACACACTGCCATTATATACCATGAATGTTTTTGGTCAGGTGCTTAGCCACCGTGTTTGTTGTGAATTTCTGGATTCTACATTAATACAAGTCCAATTCTCTGCAACTAGAATCTGAGTGTTTACTGCCACCACACCACGCTGCACCTCCCTACATGTGGTATTGTCCTAATTAGGTATTTCAGGAAAATACCTGTTTATGGCCACTAGCTGGTGCTGACGATCATAGGAAATACACATATTAGACATGCCTTGTATTGTCAAAAGTATTGTGACGCCTGCCTTTACACGCACATCAACTTTAATGGCATCCCAGTCTTAGTCCGTAGGGTTCAATATTGAGTTGGCCCACCCTTTGCAGCTATAACAGCTTCAACTCTTTTGAGAAGGCCGTCCACAAGGTTTAGGAGTGTGTCTATGGGAATGTTTGACCATTCTTCCAGAAGCGCATTTGTGAGGGCAGGCACTGATGTTGGATGAGAAGGTCTGGCTCGCAGTCTCCGTTCGAATTCATCCAAAAGGTGTTTCTATCGGGTTGAGGTCAGGACTCTGTACAGGCCAGTCAAGTTCCTCCACCCCAAACTCGCTCATCCATGTCTTTATGGACCTTGCTTTGCGCACTGGTCCAAATCATTTGGTGGGGGGGGGGGGGGATTATGGTGTGGGGTTGTTTTTCAGGGGTTGGGCTTGGCCCTTTAGTTCCAGTGAAGGGAACTCTTAGGATGTCAGCATACAAAGACATTTTGGACAATTTCATGCTCCCAACTTTGTGGAAACAGTTTGGGGATGGCCCCTTCCTGTTCCAACATGACTGCGCACCAGTGCACAAAGCAAGGTCCATAAAGACATAGATGAGTGAGTTTGGGGTGGAGGAACTTGACTGGCCTGCACAGAATCCTGACCTCAACCCGATAAAACACCTTTGGGATGAATTATAGCTGGGACTGCGAGCCAGGCCTTATCATCCAACATCAGTGCCTGACCTCACAAATGGGCTTCTGGAAGAATGGTCAAACATTCCCATAGACACACTCCTAAACCTTGTGGACGGCCTTCTCAAAAGAGTTAGGGCTGTTATAGCTGCAAAGGGTGGGCCAACTCAATATTGAACCCTACGGACCAAGATTGCCATTAAAGTTCATGTGTGTGTAAAGGCAGGTGTCCCAATACTTTTGACAATATAGTGTATGGCAGGGACTATTCGCAATAGTGGTGCGAATACTGAAACGTTTGCACAGCTAATTTTTTTTTTTTTTAATAAATAGATCTGAGAGATTTTTTTTTTTTTTGTTCAAATTAGTTCCCAAATCAATTGACTTATCACTGCTCTTGTTTGCCTGGCCTAAATAGACCTTTATGATGTCAGCAAGGCAAAAACAACTCTACGTTGGCGTCAGTGAGTGTTTTGAGGAATCCCGGCGCCTGTGCAGATTTCTGTTGGTGTTCGCAGCGCAGGCCAGGGAAGGAATTTCTGTGAATAACAATATTAATATTGGACAGCTCCAGAAAACAACTGTGGATCCTCCAGGCAGTCTGCTGGAACGGGGCAGATGCTGACAGCTGTGTAGCTGGAATCTCCTGGCAATACGTTGCGTCCCGATGTCAGCCCGACGCTCCTAATAAACATGTTTGTGTTCACTCATTACACAGGACTTTCTTCTCTTCTCGTCTTGCAATCAGTTCTTTCCATTGTCACCCACTAACGTGTAATTAACCCCCTGATTCCCTCCAAACGCAATTAAACAAAGCCCAATCCACAGCGTTACCCAGAATTCACTGGGCAGGGGTGACAGAGGCTGAGTCACAGAGCCATTGAGAATTATGATCTGGGCCACAGATGTGACGCCCCCCGCCCCCACCTCGCAGGCGATGGCTCACGACTATAGGTTTGATGTATAGATTACCCCTCTCCTAAGATGTAATCACTTCCCCCCACCTCGGGGACAAATTAAACACTAGGCGCTCCGCATAATAAATAGGAATCAGATGAGGTCAGGCTCTTTTGTAAAGTTCACATTTAAGGAGAAAGCCCAGCTCTACCGCAGAAAATAGCGAGGAAAAAAAATGAACGCTTCTCATGAACGCATACAGCAGGGGCAGGCAACCTTGGCCCTCCAGCTGTTTAGAAACTACAAGTCGCATGAGACATTGCAAGACCCCGACAATCACAGGCATGACTCCTAGATGCAGAGGCATGATGGGATTTGTAGTTTCACCACAGCTGGAGGGCCGAGGTTGCCTACCCCTGGCATACAGTATATACATTGTATTACCAAAAGTATTGGGACACCTGCCTTTACACGCACATGAACTTTAATGGCATTCCAGTCTTAGTCCGTAGGGTTCAATGGGGTGGAGGAACTTGACTGGCCTGCACAGAGTCCTGACCTCAACCCGATAGAACACCTTTGGAATGAATTAGAGCGGGGACTGCGTGACAGGCTTTCTCGTCCAACATCAGTGTCTGACCTCACAAATGCGCTTCTGGAAGAATGGTCAAACATTCCCATAGACACACTCCTAAACCTTGTGGACAGACTTCCCAGAAGAGTTGAAGCTGTTATAGCTGCAAAGGGTGGGCCAACTCAATATTGAACCCTACGGACTAAGACTGGGAAGCCATTAAAGTTCATGTGCGTGTAAAGGCAGGCGTCCCAATACTTTTGGTAATATATATATATATATATATATATATATATATATACACATATACATACACATACATACATATATACACATATATACACACAGTATCTCACAAAAGTGAGTACACCCCTCACATTTGTGTAAATATTTTATTCTATCTTTTCATGTGACAACACTGAAGAAATGACACTTTTCTACAATGTAAAGTAGTGAGTGTACAGTTTGTATAACAGTGTAAATTTTCTGTCCCCTCAAAATAACTCAACACACAGCCATTAATGTCTAAACTGCTGGCAACAAAAGTGAGTACACCCCTAAGTGAAAATGTCCAAATTGGGCCCAAAGTGTCAATATTTTGTGTGGCCACCATTATTTTCCAGCACTGCCTTAACCCTCTTGGGCATGGAGTTCACCAGAGCTTCACAGGTTACCACTGGAGTCCTCTTCCACTCCTCCATGACGACATCACAGAGCTGGGGGATGTTAGAGACCTTGCTCTCCTCCACCTTCCATTTGAGGATGTCCCACAGATGCTCAATAGGGTTTTGGTCTGGAGACATGCATGGCCAGTCCATCACCTTTACCCTCAGATTCTTTAGTGGTCGTCTTGGAGGTGTGTTTGGGGTCATTATGTTGGAATACTGCCCTGCGGCCCAGTCTCTGAAGGGAGGGGATCATGCTCTGCTTCAGTATGTCACAGTACATGTTGGCATTCATGGTTCCCCCAATGAACTGTAGCTCGCCAGTGCCGGCAGCACTCATGCAGCCCCAGACCATGACACTCCCACCACCATGCTTGACTGTAGGCAAGACACACTTGTCTTTGTACTCCTCACCTGGTTGCCGCCACACACGCTTAACACCATCTGAACCAAATAAGTTTATCTTGGTCTCATCAGACCACAGGACATGGTTCCAGTAATCCATGTCCTTAGTCTGCTTGTCTTCAGCAAACTGATTGTGGGCTTTCTTGTGCATCATCTTTAGAAGAGGCTTCCTTCTGGGACAACAGCCATGCAGATCAATTTGATGCAGTGTGTGGCGTATGGTCTGAGCACTGACAGGCTGACATCCCACCCCTTCAACCTCTGCAGCAATGCTGGCAGCACTCATATGTCTATTTACCAAAAACAACCTCTGGATATGACGCTGAGCATGCGCACTCAACTTCTTTGGTCGACCATGGCGAGGCCTGTTCTGAGTGGAGTCTGTCCTGTTAAACCGCTGTATGGTCTTGGCCACCGTGCCACAGCTCAGTTTCAGGGTCTTGGCAATCTTCTTATAGCCTAGGCCATCTTTATGTAGAGCAACAATTCTTTTGTTCAGATCCTCAGAGAGTTCTTTGCCATGAGGTGCCATGTTGAACTTCCAGTGACCAGTATGAGAGAGTGAGAGCGATAACACCAAATTTAACACTCCTGCTCCCCATTCACACCTGAGACATTGTAACACTAACGAGTCACATGACACCGGGAGGAAAAATGGCTAATTGGGCCCAATTTGGACATTTTCACTTAGTGGTGTACTCACTTTTGTTGCCAGCGGTTTAGACATTAATGGCTGTGTGTTGAGTTATTTTGAGGGGACAGCAAATTTACACTGTTATACAAGCTGTACACTCACTACTTTACATTGTAGCAAAGTGTCATTTCTTCAGTATTGTCACATAAAAAGATATTATTATTATACAGGATTTATATATCGCCAACAGTTTGCGCAGTGCTTTACAACATGAGGGCAGACAGTACACTTACCAAACAAATCAATACAGGAGGGATCAGAGGGCCCTGATAAAACAAAATATATACAAAAAACGTGAGGGGTGTACTCACTTTTGTGAGATACTGTATATACATATATCTCCTTGTCTTTAGTCGTGATCTTCAAAGTCTGCCACCCCAAATTGGCATCAGTAGTATGTACGAGGATGAGAGATCTGCATGTGTGGATCAACTCCATTAGAAGTTTATTACAGGTCAGGTTAGCAACGCGTTTCAAGACCTCACAACTCCTTCTTCAGTGCTTGTGTACCGGCAGTTGAGTGTACTGGACAACCAGTCTGGCAGCCAACTGTACAGGAGGACCGGTAGTAGCCCCTTATCCACGGCCCTGCTAAGGTCCCAGTTGGAATCCCAGTCAGGACACTATCTGCATGGAGTTTGCATGTTTTGACAGGCACATAAATTTGGAAGATTTTTTGGACGAGGTTACCCTTTGCCATATTTGGGGTGCTATTAAACAACAAATTGCACCACCAGCGCGTCAAGCGTTTGTTGTGCCTTTTAGGAATGCAGGCAAATTCGTGCAATTTTGCACGCATGCTGCTATAGTGTGAATGCAGTCTTAGAACCCATACAGAGTCCTGGAATCACTCCAGCGATACACGCTGTATACTGTATAATCATCTCTAGAGGTGTGCCTGCCGGTGTCTAACCAAACTTTACTCACACCTTACATGACGGCAGAGATTGCCGCACCTTCCAATGTCTATTGTTACACAAATAAAAAAGATTTCCTTATGGAGTGCGTGTGACGCGTCATTACATAGGATAGGCAGGAATCAGCGCGGCGCGGGCCAGGGATTTCTAAATATAGTTTGTGTTGGGACACTCGTTTAAGGAAGTGGCACCCAGTACTGGGAAAAAGTGCCCTCCCCCCTCCCCCGAGCTCTTTAGTTCGGCACAGCAAAAACGAACATGAATTTAAAAATGTAGATGAAAATGTTAATGTTGTTCTAAAGTCTAATGCTGGCCGTACACCTACAGATCTTCATTCAAAACATTTTTGTTTCAGGAACATTTATCTGATTTTCTAATCATTAGTGGAGTCAAATTGGCGCGATTCTGCCCGGGATCCCAAATTTAAAGTAGTGTTTTGCAAACTGTGGCCCGGGGGACGGATGTGGCCCTTTGCCTGCTTTTATCCAGCCCTTGGGGCACTGTTTCATTCACTGACACCAAAGAAGGGGCACAATTCCTGCCAGTGACACCAATGATGGGGCACAATTCCTCCCAATGACAACAACCATGGGGCATAGTTCCTCCCATTGACACTAACAACGGGGCCCAATGACACCAATGATGGAGCACAGTTCCTCCCAGTGGACACTAACAACGGGGCCCAATGACACCAACGATGGGGCACAATTCCTCCCACTAACACTAACAACGGGGCCCAATGACACCAACGATGGGGCACAATTCCTCCCACTAACACTAACAATGGGGCCCAATGACACCAAAGATGGGGCAGAGTGCCTCCCACTGACACTAACAACGGGCCCAATGACACAAATGATAGGGCACAGTTCTTCCCATTGACACTAACAACGGGGCCCAATGACATCAACGATGGGGCACAGTTCTTCCCATTGACACTAACAATGGGGCCCAATTACACCAATGATGGGGCACAATTCCTCCCACTAACACTAACAACGGGGCCCAATGACATCAACGATGGGGCACAGCTCCACCCAGTGACACTAACAACGGGGCCCAATGACATCAACGATGGGGCACAGCTCCACCCAGTGACACTAACAACGGGGCCCAATGACACCAGCGATGGGGCACAGTTCTTCCCATTGACTCTAACAACGGGGCCCAATGACACCAACAATGGGGCACAATTCCTCCCACTTTTACTAACAACGGGGCCCAATGACACCAACGATGGGGCACAATTCCACCCACTAACACTAACAACGGGGCCCAATGACATCAACGATGGGGCACAATTCCTCCCACTAACAACGGGGCCCAATGACATCAACGACGGGGCACAGTTTTCCCATTGACACAAACACGTGGCCCAATGACACCAATAATGGGGCACAGTTCCTCCCACTGACACCAACAATGGGGCACAATTCCTACTAATGACACCAATGATAGGGTCACAATTCCTCTCTCTGACACCAAAGATGGGGCATTGTTTACTCCAACTGATGCTGGGACTTTTTCTACTCCTGCTGGCCACAGTCCAGCCCCCCTAAAGGACAGTAAACCGGCCCCTTGTTTAGAAAGTTTGGAGACCCCTGCTTTAAAGTAAATGACTGAATGAGTTAATAAAAATAATAACTGTCGACTAAAATTTTAACAACAAATTTTAGTGTTAAAAAAACTCATTAAGGTCAACTACAAGGTTGACTGCAACATTTTAACTTTGTAACAAGTCACAAGGTGAGAAGCTGCAGCAGGGGCTGATCTGTGTCAGACATTTGTGAAGCCAGCCAGCACCAAGATTTACATGATTGAGTCCGCATCCCAATCCAGAAAGTGGATGGTGATCCTTGATGAGGCCAATGTGCACCATCACTGCTGCATATCAGCGACCTGAGTGGGATCCGGAGTGCTGAGTCCAGGTGTGCCGACAGGCAGAGTCACCTGGGTGCAGAGCAGAGAGTGAACCAATGGCTGTGTGTGACCGGATGGTGAACTGCAGTATTGCTGGGATTGGTGAGCTGCTTCTGTTGGGATTTACTATCTGCTGCTAGAGAGATTGAACCCTTTAGGAAGTGTCCATACAGCCATCTAGTAGCCTTATTGCTGCCTGCAGGCTTGACTGGGACTATTCTCATGTGCACCGACAGTACAGCTGGGCCCCAACGCTAGCCGGCTGAAGAGTTAGGATTAAAGACTGTCCATTTACAGCTGCTACACAGAGACCTTCACCAATTGTCTATGCTAAGTGGTAAATCTCAGGGGACATTACACCATATACTAGCCACTCCTGCACTGAAGACTAGTTATAGTATTTTTATTCACATTACAGTAGTGCTTATATGCACTGTTTATTGCTGATTTATGTGTTGATTCTAGTCTAATGGTACTCTGTTTTACGTTACCTTGGCAAAGTGATTATACTGTTTAGCGGACTGTGTGTGAACCTACCTTCTGTGTGTTCATTTATGCTCAAACCACCATTCATTCTAACCCGTACCAATATATTAGGTTGTCTATTTCCTGGTACTGACTCACAGCCGAGTTCAAGGTATTTATACCCGGGTTCCTATAAGTGTTTGCAGTAATTTTCGCTCAACCAGGTGTGTCAGATGGGCTGAGGGTGTTCTTGGAATGTCGGTGCAGAACAGAGAACCCAAATTACCAAGTGGCTTCTTCAGGGAGTAGAACTCTATTTCATTTTGTTCTCTGGTTGGCCTCGCCTGGTCTTCACGGTGCCACCTCCCTAACGAGCCACCCTTCCTTCCCTTCCTGACCCTACTACCTTGTCCATGAAATGTTCTCTGCCATCTCCCTGGGCTCCGATAATAACAAGGAGTTGTCTTCACGGGTCCATTGTTCTCCCCACCATCCAGCACTTGGCTTGATTCTCTGAATTCATTCCAGCTCCGAGGCACACCCTGAATTAATCAATCAACCTCCAAAGGGTTCGCCTGCAAAACACTGAAGCGGAACTAAATGTTTTCCTAGACTCTAGAAAATAAAATGGTGATTTAAAGCTGAACTCCGGGGGGAAAAAAACGGTTAATTTAACCCTTTTTGCTGTCAAAAGCGTTTTTGCACATGTTTCAAAAAATCATTTTAAGCTTGAAGATTATATAAAATCCCCAAAACATTATTTTTTTTTTCTGAAAGCAGACACCCTAGAGCAGTGGTCATCAATCCTGTCCTCAGGACCCACTAACAGGCCAGGTTTTATGTATTACCTTGGGGGAGATGCAGACTAGAATACTGCAATCACTGAGCAGCAAATGAGATCACCTGTGATGTGTTTCAGTTATCTTGCAAACCTGACCTGTTAGTGGGTCCTGAGGATAGGAGTTGATGACCACTGCCCTAGAGAATAAAATAGTGGTAGCTCCAATTTTTTTAATGTCAGGCACTATTAAAACAATGGTTTAGAAAATGCTAAATTTTAGCAAAGAAATTTTGTAAAGTTAATTTTAGGGCACATAAATGTAGTATTTTACCCAATTTTGTAGTAATATAAAAAAGATGAGGTTGTATCGAGTAAATAGATACCCAACATGTCAAGCTCAATCACAGCCAGTGAGTCAATGAGGAGAAAGCAGGGGGGTGGGGCCGGGCTGCAGCTCTATGGGGTTGATTTACTAAAGGCAAAAAGACTGTGCAGTTCGGAAAGTGCAGTTGCACACTGTAAGAGCAGTTGCTCCAGAGTTTAGTAAATGAGCAGAAGCTCTGCTGACTTTCATCAACCAATCATGTGCAAGCAAAAATGCTGTTTTTTTTAAATTTTCCTTGCATGTGATTGGGTATCCTTTGCAAAGTGAAGATTTACCTCATTTACTAAGCTCTGGTGCAACTGCACTTGCAGAGTGCAATTGCACTTTCCAAGGTGCACAGTCTATTGGCCTTTAGTAAATCAACCCCTATGTGTCTTATGGATGCATAGGGGTTGATTTACTAAAGGGAAAAAGACTGTGCACTATGCAAAGTGCAGTTGCCCTCTTCAAGAGCAGTTGCTCCAGAGTTTGGTAAATGAGCAGAAGCTCTGCTTACTTCCATCATCCAATCATGTGCAAGCAAAAATGCATTTTTTTTAAATTTTCCTTGCATGTGATTGGGTATCCTTTGCAAAGTGAAGCCTTACCTCATTTACTAAGCTCTGGAGCAATTGCACTTGCAGAGGGCAACTGCCCTCTGCAAAGTGCACAGTTTTTTTGCCTTTAGTAAATCAACCCCATAGAGTCATAGCTCCCAACTGTCCCTGATTTCGAGGGACTGTCCCTGATTTGGAGCAATGTCCCTCTGTCCCTCATTCCTCCTCATTTGTCCCTCATTTTGGTCTGATCTATATAGTTGTATATAAAATGCACTTTTTATCTATCAAAAAGTGTTTTCCAGTGCTAAACCTTTCATCTGATTTCTAAATTGCTGCATTTGTAAATTCCAAAAGCCGATATAAAGGAATAGCAGTGGTAAATTCTCCTTTAAGGGGGGCATGGCAAGGGGTGTGTCCTATGCCTGCAGACTTTTGCTGATAAATGTCGCTCATTCCCATCGCAAAAAGTTGGGAGGTATGTAGAGTGGGGCTCGGAAGGGAGCACGGACCATGGCAAGCAGCTTACTAATTGAGGCACTGGTCAAAGGGGAGGAGCCAGGAGCATCGGCAGGGGACCCGAAAAGAAGAGGATCTGCTAAACTATTACACAGAGCAGATAAGTATGACTGTGATATGTTTGTTATTTTAAAAAATAAGGAACCTTTAGAATCACTTTAAAATTGCATGTGCCCATGAAACAGTGACCATCTTTGGTACCCTATATTTTCTATAGGCAATGCTTTAAAAGCCCCTACAGGTCATTAGTTCAGAGTTAAGCATGAATAATGGGCCTAGAATTATTGCTCTCACTCTGACATACATAACAACATGTGTATCACAATTAACATTTTCATGCATAGGTTCCCTGGATGCATGCATTTATGTTCATTCATTTATGCATGTATGTGGGGGGAGGGGCTCAGATTTATTTTTATTTTTTTGGGGGGGGGGGATTTTAAGGGCTTGGGTGCACCTTTCATATTTTACACTTTTAAAAAAATAATTTAACCACTTGCCGACCATGCTATAGTGTAGTTGTCCAGTTCAGGAAGGGCGTCTATTGATGTCCTCCCAGAACCCTGCCCCCCCCCCCCCCCACCCCGTGCCCCCAAGGAACACATAGGTTGAGCTCTGTGATCTCACTCCTTTGGGCATGGCTGATCACGGATTGAGGTAAATGGCCAATCACAGCGGCTCTTTACCATGTGATCAGCTGCATCCAATCACAGCTAATCCCATGTAAACAAATGCTGGTTATCAGCATTTCCTTTCCTCAGCACTGTCACAGCGCGAGGAAAGGAAAGCCGATAACCGCAATCCTTTGGCAGCACACATTTACACTTATAATCAGGGCACTGATCATCAGTGCAGCCCAATCAGTGCCAATCAGAGTCCATCAGTGCAGCTTATTAGTGTTCATCAGTGCTGCCTATCAGTACCAATCAGTGCAGCCTCATCAGTGCAGCTTATCAGTGCTGCCTCATCAATGCCCATCAGTGCAGCCTCCTCAGTGCCCATCAGTGACAGCACACATTTACACTGATAATCAGGGCACTGATCATCAGTGCCCTGTTTTTCACTACAGCACCATCAGTGCCGCTTATTAGTGTCCATCAGTTCAGCATATCAGTGCCACCTATCAGTGTCCATCAGTACCGCCTGTCAGTGTCCATCAGTGCGGCCTTATCAGTGCAGCATTATCAGTGCCGCCTCATCCGTGCCCATCAGTGCAGCTTATCAGTGCCCATCAGTGCGGCCTTATCAGTGCAGCATTGTCAGTGCCGCCTTATCAGTGCCCATCAGTGCAGCTTATCAGTGCCCATCAGTGCCGCCTTATCAGTGCCCATCAGTGCAGCCTATCAGTGCCCATCAGTGCCCATCAGTGCAGCCTCATCAGCCCACATCCGTGAAGATGTTTATAAGAATATTTGCAAAATTTTATAGCAGAAACTAAGAAATAGTTTTTTTTTCCTTTGTTTAGCAAAAAATAAAAAACCCATTGGTGATTAATTAGCACCAAAAGAAAGCTCTATTTGTCTCAAAAAATTATAAAAAATGTCAGTTGGGTACAGTGTTGGATGACCGCATAATTGTTATCCAAAGTGTGAGAGCGCTGAAAGTTGAAAATTGGCCTGAGCAGGAAAGGGGTAAAAAAGCCCAGTAGGCAAATGGTTAATAAACTTTTTTTACAACACATAGGGGTGAAAAGTCCCCCCCCCCCCGTGTAATGCATTTTTGGTGACAGGTTCTCTTTAATAAAACATCAGGGGTCTCATCTGTCCTCCAGTGAAGGTAATGCAGTACAGATCACACTGCATTAGCTTTTCCTCAGACATGATGACCTGGAAGTGACGTTTTACACATTGGTACCAGGTCAGTCACAGGAAAGAGAAACCAGCAAGCGCATGTTCGCTAGTCTCCCTCCCATCTACCCGGCAGCATGGGCCACGCTGGTCCCGGGTCTGTCGATAGGGGTGTGGAGCCTAGGAAACATGGTGGGGGACACGCAGTGGGAGCCTGTGTTAGCGGGGTGTGGGGAAGCTGCTGGATCACTTCCATATGACCACCACTGGCAGTCACCTTCTCGGATTTACACATGCTCCCAGCAGCTGCTCAAGGGGCCGGGAAAATGGTTCAACCGCAATGTTTTACCACTCCTCAATCTCTGTGAACGAACCCTTAGAGCATTACTCTCTGCTTAAAGATAAAAAACAATGTATCAATAAGATCTTCAGTCATAGAGGAGGAACACTAAAGGCAACCCTTTGGGGGCTTCCTACAGAACGCATACTGTAGCTAGCTGGCAGTGGCCTTCATGAAACTTCCAGAGGGCATAGCTCCCAACGGTCCCTGATTTTGAGGGACTGTCCCTGATTTGAAACAAAGTCCCGATGTCCCTCTTTCTTTCCTCATTTGTCCCTCATTTTGGTCTGATCTATATAGTTGCATATAAAATGCACTTTTTAGCTTTCAGAAAGTGTATCTCAGTGCTAAACCTTTCATCCAATCTCTAAATTGCTGCATTTGTAAATTCCACAAGCCAATATAAAGGAATATTAGTGGTAAAAAAAAACACTTGTGGGTTTACCTAATATTTTTTAAATGTAATTCCTCTTTAAGGGGGCGTGACAGGGGGTGTGTCCTATGCCTACATACTTTTGTTAATAGGTGTCCCTCATTCCCATCTCAAAAAGTTGTGCGGTATGCCCGAGGGTAGCCCCTCCACGTTGGAAGTAAACAGATTAAACCAGTTTGTTTGCGATAATAGGATATTGTCATCACCATGATTACCTCCCATCAGCCAGCAGACAATTTTGGCCTTCGGCTCTGCATTGGGCTCTTGGCTGGAGGGTGCAAAGAAAACAATAATGGCGGCGGTATCATGTGTCAGATAACTGCTAGGGGAACGGTTTAGGAGATTACCAGGAGAGCGAGCCTGACCTTCCAGTGGAATCAGTCCATAATCCCCTCCATTGACTCTGAGAACCTCACCCCAGATTAACGTTGACGTTAAAGTCTTCCTACCTGTCCGAAAATAGCGGCGTCTTTAATTTTCCATGGGAGCTTCGCCACGTGTCACCAGAGTCCATTCACCCCCCCACAGCTCCAGGGCGCACGTCTTTGTAATCGGATTTAATTAAACAGAAAACCACCCTGGATTCTGGTGCTATTCCTGGCCCCGAGATTACCGACTGCAAGTAAACAGCATGCCGGTAATCCCAACGGCACAGGACACCTTCCTGGCTCCATCTATGCTGAAGATGGCGTGGTAATAATGAGTTTAACTGTCCTGTCCAACATTTGTTTTTGTAAGAAGAGCCACTGCTTTCAAAGCAATAACCTCATAGCAATAACCTAAAAAGTAACTCCACTTTCATGGGAAAAAAAATATAGCAAATAGAAAAAAACATTGAGATAGAATATGCAATTGCTACACAAGCCATATTGTATTTTCAACTGTTGCTAAACCCAGGATTCTGCATTCACTATATCTGGTCTCCCACAGTACACAGAACATGGAAATGCAATTATTTTAGTAAATATAAACTGCTAAATACCTTTTCTCATCAGCAGTATATAGCAGTCTTGTGATTTCTATCAGTGTCTGGTTAAAGCTTGTAGGAGGAGTTTTCATCATCGGTAAAAAAAAAAAAATGCGTAGGGTCCCACCCCCTTCGGGTCTGGTGTGGGGTTTTAAGAGGAACCCCATGGCAAAATTAGAAAAAAAAACAGGCCCAAAATCCATACAAGACCCTTATCCGAGCATGCAGCCTAGGAGGTCAGGAAAGGGGGAGGGATGAGCGAACGCCCCCCTTCCTGAACTGGGTGCTTTGGGGCAGGGGGTTCTCGTCAATCATGCAATAAAGCGCTTTCACCGGCCATGAAGCCTGGCCGCCTACTCCAGGCTCTGCCGTTTGACAGTTCTTATATAGGTAAGGGGCGGGGCCACCTGGCGACTTCATCTGGTGGCACCGCCCCCTTGTGACGTCACCAACCCAGCATGCAATGGTCTGTGACATCACAAGGGTGCGGTGCCACCAGGTGACGTCGCCAGGTAGCCCTGCCCTTACCTACATAGGAACTGCCAAACAGTAGGCGGCCAGCCTTCATGGATGGCAGGAGCATTTTTATTTTTTATTTTTTTTCAGGGGCGGCGGGCGTCTTGATTGACGATGGATTAACATTGGGGGGCACTGCTTTTTTATTTTAAAAAAGAAGGAATTGTCAAACTGTCTTTGTGTTTTTTTTTACTTTTTGACACTTTTTTGGTGAATGGATAGGGGTACTCATTCACATAGGGGGGGCCGGGATCTGGGGGCCCCCTTGTTAAAAGGGGCCTCCAGAATCCAAAAAGCCCTCTGCCCGCAGACCCCCACAACCACTGGCCAGGGTTGTGGGGAAGAGACCCTTGTCCCACAAGGTGTTTTGGGGTGGGGGGAGGCAGAGCCCCCCTGCCCCAAAGCACCCTCTCCATGTTGAGGTCATGTGGTCTGGTATGTTTCAGGAGGGGAGGGGGCGCTCGCTCGGCTGCATGATTGGATATGGGTCTGGTATGGATTTTGGGGGGGACCCCATGTGTTTTTTTTTAATTTTGCAAGGGGTTCTGGGGGGGACCCCACGCAATTTTTCTTCTTTATTATATGTACGTGGGGGCGGTCCTTAAGTGGTTAATAGCATTAAATTACAATATGACTTGTGTAGCAATTATATATGCTATATTATTATTTTTTTTTTTTTACTGTGCATATTTTTTCCCACAAAAGTAGTGTTACCATTTAAGCCACTAGGCTGCCCAGTGCCTGATTGGTTTTACTTCCTCTTTTTTCCCCTGCAAAGTAAAAGCATAGTGGGCTAGTATGCATCACATACTAGCCCATTATGTGCCACTTACCTGCAAACGAAACCTGCGATGACCCCGCTGGTGGCTGCATCCATCTTCACCCCAATCACGGCAGGAGCCCTTTAGAAACGGCACTCGTGCCCTTTGTTCAGTGCGCATGCGCTGATGATGTCGGTGCAAGCGTATATGGTAAAAGTGATATTTCCAGTACCTACAGGTAAGCCTTATTGTAGGCTTACCTGTAGGTAAAAGTGGTGTAACTAGGTTTACAACTACTTTAATTAAAGCTCCAGGTATCCAGCAATACCACATAGGGTAGAAATTGTTTGGTCTTCTCATTATTCAGGATGTACCGGTTCGGTGTTTGCACACAGATTAGGCTAATAGACCTCACATTCTTGGCCACAAAGGTTAATGGCCTTAAATCCTTGCAGTCAATGCCTGGTGCTTAATGGAGCGAGAAACAACAGCCAACTTTTCGCACCAGTCAGGAATCCCGGTAATTGATGTACTCCGTTTTAGCTGAAAGCGACCCTCATATTACATGCTGAGAAAAAACTTTCTTATTTCTGAGCAATTCCATTTCAGAACATTGCAATTTGCAAAAGAACGGCCAATTCTCACTGGGAACCTGAGCTAAGGTCGGAAAGTCCAAAAACATGGCGTATAAGGGAGCTGTTTTCCTGTAATCTTGTCCATCCAGTTTTGAGATTTACACAGCTCTGCCACACAGCACAATGTCTAGTAGAGCAGATGACCTGATTTTTCTCCACTGCAGCTAAATAACGCTTACAGGTCTTGTCCCTCCCCCAGCCTGTGATTGGTGAAGGAGGTGCAGCAGACCGATGAGCTCATCTCTCTCTGCTTTCTCCTCCTCTTGTTAGCACATTATTATTATTATTATTATACAGGATTTATATAGCACCGACAGTTTACGCAGCGCTTTACAACATTAGGGCACACAGTACAAGTACAATACAATTCAATTCAATACAGGAGGAATCAGAGGGCCCTGCTCGTTAGAGCTTACAATCCAGGAGGGAGGGTCAAGTTATACAAAGGGTAATAGCTGTGGGGGATGAGCTAATGGAGAAAATAGTGTAGTTGTTAGATGGAGGCAGGATAGGCTTCTCTGAAGAGGAAAGTTTTCAGGGATCGCCTAAAAGTGGATAAAGTTGGAGACAGTCTGACAGATTGGGGTAGGGAATTCCAGAGGATGGGCGAGGCTCGGGAGAAGTCCTGGAGGCGGATATGGGAGGAGGTGATGAGGGAGCTAGAGAGCAGGAGATCTTGGGAGGAACAGAGAGGGCGATTAGGTTGGTATTTTGAGACTAGGTTAGTGATGTAGCTGGGGGCAGAGTTGTGGATGGCTTTGTAACTTATTGTTAGTATTTTGAATTTAATTCGTTGGGCGAGTGGTAGCCAATGGAGGGATTGGCAGAGAGGGGTAGCAGACACTGAGCGGTTTGTAAGGTGGATGAGTCTGGCAGCAGAGTTCATGATGGACTGAAGGGGGGATAGTCTATTTAAAGGTAAGCCAATGAGGAGGGAGTTGCAGTAGTCAAGGCGAGAGATAACCAGGGAGTGAATCAGGAGCTTTGTGGTTTCATTGGTTAGGAAGGGACGTAGTTTAGTGATGTTGCGGAGGTTGAGGCGGCAAGCTTTGGAAAGTGATTGGATGTGGGGCTGAAAGGAGAGTTCAGAATCCAGGATAACACCTAGTACCCTGACATGTGGGGACGGGTGGATGGTTTTGCCATTGCTCTTGACAGAGAAGTCGGGGGAAGAGGAACGTGGGGAGGAAATATTATAAGCTCGGTTTTGGATAAGTTGAGTTTGAGGAAGTGGTGTGACATCCATACAGATATGTCGGTTAGTAAGTTAGTGATGGGTGAGGAGACTGATGGAGTGAGTTGAGGGGTGGAGAGATAGATTTGTGTGTCATCAGCATAGAAATGATATTGAAAGCCGTGAGAGGCTATCAGCTGACCCAGGGAAGAGGTGTAGATTGAAAATAAAAGAGGTCCAAGAACAGAACCTTGGGGGACCCCGACAGAGAAGGGAAGAGGAGTGGAGGAAGTAGAATTGTAAGTGACACTGAAGGTGCGTTGGGATAGGTAGGATGAGAGCCACTGAAGAGCACAGTCACGGAGACCGAGGGAGTAAAGTTTTTTGAGGAGGAGGGGGTGGTCAACCGTGTCAAAGGCAGCTGAAAGATCCAGAAGTAGGAGTACAGAATAGTGTCCTTTGGTTTTTGCAGTTAGTAGGTCATTTGTGAGTTTTAAAAGAGCAGTTTCTGTGGAGTGTTGAGGGCGAAATCCAGATTGAAGGGGATCAAGAAGGTTGTTTTTAATGAGGTGGTCACTCAGTTGGTTGTAAACCAGGCGTTCAAGGAGTTTAGAGGAAAAAGGGAGCAAGGAGATTGGGCGTAGGTTGTTAAGATTGGTGGGGTCCAAGGACAGCTTTTTGAGTATGGGGGTGACCAGTGCATGATTTAGAGCATCCGGGAAGATGCCAGACGTGAGGGAGAGATTGAACATGTGGGTTAGAGAGTGTAGGATGGGGTCAGAGGGTGACCGTAGCATTTGAGAGGGAATAGGGTCCAGGGGACAGGTGGTTAGGTGGGCGATAGAAAGGAGTTTAGCAACTTCATCTGTAGTAGTAGATTTGAATAGGGGGAGTGTCAGTTGTACCTGTTGACATGGGGTCTTAGCTGGGGGAGATACCTGTAGAATGGAGATTTCATCACGGATTGTATCAATCTTGTTTTTGAAGTGATTAGCGATTTCCTGGGCAGTGAGTAAGTCAGTGGGTGGAGACGGTGGAGGACAAAGTAGAGAGTTGAAGGTAGAGAAGTGTTTACGGGGATTGGATGAGAAAGTGTTAATAAGAGTTGTAAAATAGGTTTGCTTGGCAGTGTGGAGGAAAGAATAGTATATTTGGAGGGCAGATTTGTATTGGTTGAAGTCTTTGAGAGACTTAGTCTTGTGCCACAGACGCTCAAGAGCTCGACTACGTTTTTTGAGAATTTTAGTGTCATCTGTTTGCCAGGGTTGTAGGGGTCGAGGCCTGATTCTGCGTGTAGTGAGGGGAGCGAGCTTGTCCAGGGTGGAGGACAGAGATTTATTGTAGATGGACATGGCTTGGTTGGGGCAGGACAGGGGAGAGATTTTGTCATAGAGGTGGTCAGTAGCAGAATAGAGGAGACAGGAGTTGAAGTTGCGAAAGCTTCTACGGGTGATGGTTAGGCGATTGGAGGGAAAGGTGGTGGAAGACAGGGGGAGAGAGAAACTAATAAGGTGGTGGTCGGAGAGAGGAAAAGGATTGTTTGAGAAGTTGCACGGAGTGCATAGGTAGGAGAATACAAGGTCAAGGGTGTTGCCATCAGAGTGAGTAGAAGCCTGTACCCCTTGCTTCAGGTCAAATGAAGAGGTTAGACTAAGAAGTTTAGAAGTAGCAGGAGTGTTTGTATTAGCAGGGATGTTGAAATCACCGAGAAGGATTGTGGGAATATCTGAAGAGAGAAAGTAGGGTAGCCAGGCAGAAAACTCATCAAGGAAAGTCGATAATGGTCCAGGGGGCCGGTAGATCACAGCAATTCTTAGGGAAGTAGGAGAGAATATACGTATACAGTGGGCTTCGAATGATGAGAGGGAAAAAGAGGGAGGAGGGTGAATAACCTAGAAGGTGCTCTGGGGGGATAGGAGGAATCCCACTCCACCTCCCTTGCGTCCATTAGGCCTAGGGGAGTGAGTCCAGTGAAGGCCACCCTGGGAGAGGGAAGCAGGAGAAGGGGTGTCATATTCGTGGAGCCAGGTTTCGGTGAGAGCAAGTAGATTAAAGGAATTAGTGGCAAAGAGGTCATGAACAGCAGTGAGTTTGTTGCAGACAGAGCGGGCATTCCAAAGGGCACAGGAGAGAGGGAGGCTGGCGTTGGAAAGAAGAGGAATGGAGACTAAATTGTGTAGATTGCGACTACTGCCAGAGGGTGTAGGGTGATGGTGATGGTGATGGTGATGGGTGTGTTGGGCACAGTTAAATAAAGTGGGCCCAGGGTTTGGGGAAATGTCTCCAGCGATTAGGAGAAGCAGAAGAGTGAGGGAGGTAATATGAGAATATGATTTGTATGAGGGGACATGCTTTAGTATCCTGGGGGGTATGTTAGCAAGTGGGCTTAGAGTTAGAAAGAGGTGATGAGTGCAGTAATAGGGGGAGGGGAGAAGTGAGGGTGATATGTACAGATTGTGTGGTGGAGCAGAGGGATGTAGAAAAGAGAGCTTGAGGAGAGAGGCTGCAATTGTGAAGAGGAGGAGAGGTAAAGAGAGCATGTTTCAGAGAAGGTGAGATAATATGAAAATGAGATCACCTGCAATCTGCTGTGGTTAGCTTTGTGCAAATCGCTGAAGTGCAAGAGCAGAAGTGTCACTTATTTTCAGAACCCCACTTCTTTGGAAGAACCCCCTGTATGTGCAGCCCCCTGTATGTTCCCCCGTAAAGAAGGCCTTGTTATATACTGTGTTGGGTGTGGATGGAATCTGGCAATTAATCAATTAGGAGGGCATATTAGGAACACAGCAAGCAGGGCATAACTTTCACACCACAATCAAACTGCAAGGGGACTAAAAGGCCAAAATTGTAAAGATAAGGAAACCCATAATTTAGGTAAGACTTAATGGCTAAATAAACATTGAAATAATGTGAGCATGGCTACAGATGTAGTTGAGACAGCGGTGACAAACAGATTTACCAAAAATGTATATAAGCGGTCAGTCAATTTTCAGTTTGCAGGACATGGGAATATAAACGCAGATTACCAAAAATGGTAATCACCACTGCAGCACAATTGATTGGCAACTTGTGCTGTTTCTCCCTCTGCCAGTCTGAGCTATGCTGTACAGGAACTGCAAGGGCTGATACCAAGTCAAATTCAGGTGATTCGACTTCCATATATATAGAAATAATGATGTAATATTGAATAGAATGCTGCCTTAAAGGGGTTGTAAACCTTCACAGTTTTTCACCATAATGCATTCTATGCATTAAAGTGTTTGTCAAAGGATAACTAAACCTTCGTTTTTTGTTTTTTTTTAATAACCAACATGTCATACTTACCTCCTCTGTGCAGTTGGTTTTGCACAGAGTGGCCCCGATCCTCCTCTTCTGGGGTCCCTCAGCGGCGCTCCTGGTTCCTCCTCTCCTTGAGTGCCCTGTCAGGGAAGCGCTCTCCTTCGGGGCTCCCACGTCATTGGATTTGATTGACAGCAGCGGGAGCCAATGGCTGCGCTGCTATAAATCTAACCAATCAGGACCCGAGACACCGGCTGGAGCTTCTGTGCTCATTCTCAGCACTGGAAAGACGGGGTTCAGGTGAGTAAAAGGGGGGCTTCCGGGGGGGCTGCTGCACTATAGAAGGTTTTTCACCTTAATGCATAGAATGCATTAAGGTGAAAGACCACGAGGGTTTACAACCTCTTTAAGCCTGAATTCTAAATCACTGCCAGCCCCTCTATTAGAGCCTGGCATACCACACTATGTAAGTCATTTCTAAAAACAAGCGTTGTAAATACCTATTTAGAGCTATCATCAGGCCGGCCATGTGACTCGCGGCCGCTTTACAGTTCCGATACATGGCTTCTGCGGGAGGGGCCGAGATCTCCTTCTAACATCAGCCAGGGAGATCACGTGGCCTCCCGCAGAAGCCCTGTCTCGGAGCTGTAAAGCGACTGCAAGTTACGAGACCGGCCTGATGATAGCTCTAAATAGGTATTTACAACGCTCGTTTTTAGAAGTGACTTACATAGTGTGGTATGCCAGGCTCTAATAGAGGGGCTGGCAGTGATTTAGAATTTAGGCTTAAAGGGGCTGTAAACCCTCGTGGTCTTTCACCTTAATGCATTCTATGCATTAAGGTGAAAAACCTTCTATAGTGGTATGCCAGGCTCTAATAGAGGGGCTGGCAGTGACCATTGTAGGTTTTTTATTTGTAATAATAGCGGTGAGGAGGTGTGAGTGGAGACAGAGATGCAGAGAGGGAGCTGACAGGCAAGGAGGAGGGGGTGAGGGGGAGAGAGGAGAGCAGAGAGGACAGCTGCGTATGACGGAGGGACGCACTCTGACCACGGTGGTCAGGGTTCAGCAGCCCTGATTACCGTGGTCAGTACAGAGAGGGGGATACAGGAAGTGGCAGGTTCAGGGAGGTTTTTTTTTACAGTTTAGAGGGGGGCAGATTACACAGCACAAGTACTGTGCTGTTTAATCTGCTTTAAAGGACCAGGATCTGAACTTTTTTTTTTGTTGGGTTAACAAACACTTTAAGGTGAAAAACCTTTTGTGCTGCAGCAGCCCCCCAGAGCCCCCTTTTACTTACCTGAACCCGATTGCGACTGCAACAGGCACAAGCACAGCAGTTTGAGCCACTGCCTCGGGAGCTTATTAGATAGATTAATAGCAGCGGGAGCCATTGGCTCCCGCCACTGTCAATTAAATCCAGTGACGCGGGAGCCGGGGGAGCGGAGCCGAGTCCTGCTGTCTGTGTCAATGAACGCAGCAGCAGGACTCGGGAGCGCGCCCGAAGGAGTGCCCCCATGGAATGCGGCTCTCCGTGGGAGCACTCAAGAAGAGGAGGAGCCAGGAGCGATGTGGGGGACCCCAGAAGAGG
This sequence comes from Aquarana catesbeiana, assembly GCF_042186555.1. Taxonomy (NCBI): domain Eukaryota; kingdom Metazoa; phylum Chordata; class Amphibia; order Anura; family Ranidae; genus Aquarana; species Aquarana catesbeiana. The sequence goes on from NC_133330.1 coordinate 27,043,390, forward strand.
AGGATCGAGGCCATTCTGTGCAAAGCCCTTGCACAGAGGAGGTAAGTATAACACCTCATTAAACAAAAAAAAAGAAAAAAAATCGAAGGTTTACAATCACTTTAAAGAGGAGTTCTGCCCCTCCACCAAAAAATTTAAAGTCAGCAGCTACAAATACTGTAGCTGCTGACTTTTAATATTAGGACATTTACCTGTCCATCGGTCCCACAATGTCGGCACCCCAGCCGGTTTTCTGATTGGCTCTCACGTGCTGCCGCCGCCATTTGTGGTGAGGGAATTCGGCAGTGAAGCCTTTTGGCTTCACATCTGGTTCCCCACTGCGCATGCGCTTTCTAACTGGCCCGGCGTCGGAGGAAGGAGGCGGGGGCCAAGGTTGCTGCGGCGCAATCTCCCAGAAGTGGGTGGTGGGTCAAAAACAGGTACCGGCTCCCCCCCCCCTAAAGGCGCCAAGTGTGGTACCGGTTGGGGGGAGGAGGCACTTTTGGGTGGAACTCTGCTGTAATCTATGTTTTTATATCTGCATGGAATTCAGCTTTAAATGTTATAAACAGATTATAGTCGGATTGCCTTAGCTGGCTAATTACATTGAGCCCTGGAGAATTTTGTTGCATTGCTCATTTGCTGCGAATCTCCACACTGTGTGCACATTCCCTCTGCTAGATAGAATTAGATTGAGCAGCTGCCTCTGGTTTCTCCTCTGATTAGCATTTCTGCTTTACAGCACTGGAGTCCTTGGTTCACATCCCCGTCAAGACACTATCTGCATGGAGGTTACATGCTCTACCTGTGCTGGCATATGGGTTTCCTCCATGTATTCCAGTTTCCTCCCACACTAGACATGTGAATGACGATAAAATTTGTTTTGATTTGTTAATCTAGTTATTTAGTTTCGTTAAATTCGGCTGATTCATTCAATTTGTATTCGGGATTCGTATTCGGAATCTGAATTTTTCTAATTTACCGATTTTTTTCGATACAAAACGTTCGAATCGATAAATTTTGAATTGGCTGAAACGAAAACTTTAGATTTTTTTTTTTAGATTTGAATGTGGCAAAGTGAGCAAAATCTTCATCAAATGATTTCAATGACTCTTCAAATCACCTTTGGCTTAACTATTAATAATTAACATTATTTTAAAATGGTACTCTAATAACACACGCCGTCTTTGATTTCAGCAATATGTGTACAGTTAGAATTCGACTAGAGTTCGATGTAAAATTTGATTCGAATTTCAGTCCGAATTTCATTATTCGGTAAAATTTGTTTAAATTGTAATTTGGGTATTCGGTTATATCCAAATCTCCGAATAAAAAAAAATTTGTCTGAATATTACATTGGACCGAATTGAACCGCACATGTCTATCCCACACTCAGCGTGTCTTTTGGGGTATGGGATAGACATGTTCATTTCGTTCCAAATTAATATTCAGACAAATTTTTCATTATTCTGAGATTATATGGTTATATGGCTACTACTGTGTATATATGAATGTGAAATAGGGACCTTAGATAGTAAGCTCTTGAGGGCAGGGACTGATATAAATGGTGCCACATAGGGGACTTCCTATGTACTTGTCACATAAGGCATATCTGGTCACATTGGTAGTGTCAGTTGTGCTGGATGGACAGTCACAGTTATCACATTCTGATCCTACCTCCAATAATACTCCAGATAAAGCAGTAATATACAGGAAAACACATTGAGTGAAGTCATCCCTTTCCTGGAGCGCTGAGGGTGTTTCCCCATCTCCCTAGGTGCCCTTGTGCCTGCCACATAGGTGATATCTGTGTACATTGGTGGTGTCAGTTGTGTTAGATGGACAGTCACAGTTATTGCATATACATTGTGATCCTATCTCCTATATTCATAGGCATGCGCACAGGGTGTGCCAGGTGTGCCTGGGCACACCCTAATCGCCTTGTGTGGTGCATATTCCCCCCTGTTTAGAGCACTGATATTTCATCCCAAATAAAAATGTTACACCATAAAATAATTTAAAAAGAATAAAAATAAAACTACTGACACTGTCCACTGCCCTACTGAAACCATCAGTACATATACACATGCATATGTATTTGAGCTTTGGGGTGCACACCCTAATGCAAGAGGCTGCGCACACCTATGCCTATATTACTCCTAATGGAGCAGTATTATACAGCGAAACGCGTCAAATGATGTAATTCCTTTGGTGTATCCTCAAGATCCTCAAAAGGGCAATGAGATCTATATATAATATAATATATGTGTACAGTATCTCACAAAATTGAGTACACCCCTCACATTTTTGTAAATATTTTATTCTATCTTTTCATGTGACAACACTGAAGAAATTACACTTTGCTACAATGTAAAGTAGTGAGTGTACAGCTTGTATAACAGTGTAAATTTGCTGTCCCCTCAAAATAACTCAACACACAGCCATTAATGTCTAAACCGCTGGCAACAAAAGTGAGTACACCCCTAAGTGAAAATATCCAAAGCCATTTTCCCTCCCCGGTGTCATGTGACTCGTTAGTGTTACAAGGTCTCAGGTGTGAATGGGGAGCAGGTGTGTTAAATTTGATGTTATCGCTCTCACTCTCTCATACTGGTCACTGGAAGTTTAACATGGCACCTCGTGGCTAGGAACTCTCTGAGGATCTGAAAAAAATAATTGATGCTCTACATAAAGATGGCCTAGGCTATAAGAAGATTGCCAAGACCCTGAAACTGAGCTGCAGCACGGTGGCCAAGACCATACAGCGGTTTAACAGGACAGGTTCCACACAGAACAGGCCTCGCCATGGTCAACCAAATAAATTGCACGTGCTCAGCGTCATATCCAGAGGTTGTCTTTGGGAAATAGACGTATGAGTGCTGCCAGCTGCAGAGGTTGAAGGGGTGGGGGGGTCAGCCTGTCAGTGCTCAGACCATACGCCGCACACTGCATCAAATTGGTCTGCAAGGCTGTCATCCCAGAAAGAAGCCTCTTCTAAAGATGATGCACAAGAAAGCCCGCAATCAGTTTGCTGAAGACAAGGAGACTAAAGACATGGATTACTGGAACCATGTTCTGGGGTCTGATGAGACCAAGATAAACTTATTTGGTTCAGATGGTGACAAGCGTGTGTGGTGGCAACCAGGTGAGGAGAACAAAGACAAGTGTGTCTTGCCTACAGTCAAGCATGGTGGTGGGAGTGTCATGGTCTGGGGTTGCATGAGTGCTGCTGGCACTGGGGAGCTACAGTTCATTGAGGGAACCATGAATGCCAACATGTACTGTGACATACTGAAGCAGAGCATGATCCCCTCCCTTCAGAGACTGGGCCGCAGGGCAGTATTCCAACATAACGACCCCAAACACACAGATGACCACTGCCTTGCTAAAGAATCTGAGGGTAAAGGTAATGGACTGGCCAAGCATGTCTCTAGACCTTAACCTTATTGAGCATCTGTGGGGCATCCTCAACGGAAGGTGGAGGAGCGCAACGTCTCTAACATCCACCAGCTCTGTGATGTCGTCATGGAAGAGTGGAAGAGGACTCCAGTGGCAACCTGTGAAGCTCTGGTGAACTCCATGCCCAAGAGGGTTAAGGCAGTGCTGGAAAATAATGGTGGCCACACAAAATATTGACACTTTGGGCCCAATTTGGACATTTTCACTTAGGGGTGTACTCACTTTTGTTGCCAGTGGTTTAGACATTAATGGTTGTGTGTTGAGTTATTTTGAGGGGACAGCAAATTTACACTGTTATACAAGCTGCACACTCACTACTTTACATTGTAGCAAAGTGTCATTTCTTCAGTGTTGTCACATGAAAAGATAGAATAAAATATTTACAAAAATGTGAGGGGTGTACTCACTTTTGTGAGATACTGTAATTTTGTTTTGATAAGGACATTTTTATATGGTCTAAGTGGTGCCTTTTAAAATCTGTTTAATTTCCAAAAAAACAGCAAAACCTCAGCAACGAATCAGATTGTTGCATTTGATAAATGAACCCAAGCATGTTGCTCTGGACGAGTGAACCATAGGAGGCCCAGCTCTGGTACATGTAGGCTTTGGACATGGAGTGTTGAACATTTTATCATCTCCTCCCACCATGAGACCTCTGTTCATAACATTCCCGTCTGGACTTCAGCTGTTTACTCGGCATTACCAATGTTGAAGGCTCTAATAAGCCTGAGCAGTAATTGGGTGGGGGGAAATCTAACTGCTGAATCGCTGCCAGAAATGCCTTGTCAGGAATTCATGAAACACAGACTGTAACCACGCACAGCTGCTAAGGGTGGCCCGGAATTCCTTCCTTTTCTATCATGCATGGCGGAGAGCCTTTGTCCATTCTAACACCAAGAAAACTGATAAACACACATGTGATGTATATGGGATCTGTCTCACCAGTCAAAATATTTCCAGTTCTGTTCAGAAGGTCTTGTGATCCAGGCCTCCCTGCTAGAAAGAGCAGCCAGATCCTGGACCTCTACTTGGTCAAGGAAACACCAGTTATCATCAGCTGAATAGACAATAAAGGGGTAGCAGCACACTGTGGAGTCATCACTCTGCCCACCTGTAAGGCTACATTTACACGGGCAGCCAGGGGTGCAAAGTTTGCAGCATTCAGAGGCAGACACTGCAACACTCTACACCAGTCATGCTCAACCAGGTTTCTGTGGAACCCTGAGGTTCCTCCAGAGGTTGCTAGGGGTTCCTTGAGCTGTGGCTGATGAACCACCTTTTTGATGTTGCCTACAGAGTTCAAGGTTCAGCATCACTTAGCAAAGCCAACAGCATGACACCAAATATCTTTTCAGCTGTCTTTAAGGGGGGCATTCTGAGCACCACTTTAAGTGGGACATTCTTCCTATTGGCCACCAGTATAAGGGGCATTGTTCCTATTGACCCCTGATAAATTGGTTTTAGTAAGGGTTCCTTGAGACCTGAAAATTATTTTTGGGGTTCCTCAATAGTTAAAAGGTTGAGAAAGGCTGCTCTATACTATACACTGGCTGATTAGCTGAATAGCTTCCATTTATTTATATTTATCTAATGCTTTTTTAATGTTGTATTTTTTAAGTAACTGGATTTTACAGGTCACTTTAAGGGCTCATTTACACTTGCTTCGACCTTAACACACATTAAAGCCCCTACCGCTTCAACATGCTTTTCTGATGCTTTTTTGAAGCTTTAATGAAGCTTGGCTAAAGCCCTGTGTGTCTTGATTTTCAATTTGTTTTAAAAGGGGCCAGTAGAACCCCAGCTCAGTAGTACCCCCACACAGCAGATCCCCAGCTCATTAGTTCCCCTGTTCAGCAGATCCCCAGCTTATTAGTACCCTCATTCAGCAGATCCCCTGCTCATTAGTATCCCCAGCTCTGTTGATGCCCCCACTCAGTAGTACCCCCAACTCAACTGTGCTGATCCCTTTCTTAGTAGTAACCCCCAGCTCTGCTGATCATCTGCTCAGTAGTAACCCCCAGCTCTGGTGATCCCCTGCTCTGTAGTAACCCCCAGCTCTGCTGATCCCCTGCTCAGTAGTAACCCCTAGCTCTGCTGATCCCCTGCTCAGTAGTAACCCCCAGCTTTGCTGATCCCCTGCTCAGTAGTAACCCCTAGCTCTGCTGATCCCCTGCTCAAAAGTAACCCCCAGATCTGCTGATCCCCTGCTCGGTAGTAACCCTCAGCTCTGCTGATCCCCTGCTCAGTAGTAACCCCCAGCTCTGCTGATCCCCTGCTCAGTAGTAACCCCCAGCTCTGCTGATCCCCTGCTCAGTAGTAACCCCCAGCTCTGCTGATCCCCTGCTCAGTAGTAACCCCCAGCTTTGCTGATCCCCTGCTCAGCAGTAAACCCCAACTTTGATGATCCACCACTCAGTAGTAACCCCCAACTCTGCTGATCCTCTGGTTTTCTGATCCTCCTCTCTCTCTCGTCCCTGTTCGCCTCCCGCTATATTGCTCCCAAGCTGCACACCATGTGTGTCACTGCTAGTTTCTCCTTCTCTGGTCCCCCAGCTCTGCTGATCCCCTGTTCAGTAGTAACCCCCAGCTCTGCTGATCCCCTGCTCAGTAGTAACCCCCAGCTCTGCTGATCCCCTGCTCAGTAGTAACCCCAAACTCTGCTGATCCCCTGCTCGGTAGTAACCCCCAGCTCTGCTGATCCCCTGCTCGGTAGTAACCCCTAGCTCTGCTGATCCCCTGCTCGGTAGTAACCCCCAGCTCTGCTGATCCCCTGCTCAGTAGTAACCCCAAACACTGCTGATCCCCTGCTTGGTAGTAACCCCCAGCTCTGCTGATCCCCTGCTCCGTAGTAACCCCTAGCTCTGCTGATCCCCTGCTCAGTAGTAACCCCCACCTTTGATGATCCCCCACTCAATGGTAACTCCCAACTCTGCTGATCCTCTGGTTTTCTGATGCTCCTCTCTCTCTGGTCCCTGTTCGCCTCCTGCTATATTGCTCCCAAGCTGCACACCACATGTGTCATTGCTAGTTTCTCCTTCTCTGGTCCCCCAGCTCTGCTGATCCTCTGCCGCTCAGTCCTCTCTTTCTCTGGTCTCCGCTCACCTTCCTGCTGCTCCACGCTACACATCAGATATGACGTCTGCACCACACACTCCCAGAATATATACACATGAATCGGAAGTGACTGCTGATGACGTCTTTCCGGTTCACTTGTTGGTTTCCCAGGGACTTCTCATACCTGCAATACCTCCGAAACAAAGCGAAGCTAAAGCTGAAAAAAAGTCTCTCAAAAGCTGCAGGTACTGTAAGCGAGCGTTGTCATAGACTTCTATGGAGGCTTTGGAGAGGCTTTGAAACACCAAGAAAGCGACATGGGGGATCATTTTTGAAGCGAAGCAAACACAACATGTGAACAGGACTGTAAAGTAACCATTTAGTGATAGGTGCTTTGATTGGCATTCGGAGTGCTTTAAAAAAGTGTGTCCAATGCCACATTTTGAAGCAAGTGTAAACTAGCCCTTATAGTGTTAAATTAAATAAATCTGACGGAATTCCAAAAACAACAAAATAAAGCTTGGATAAGCCGAAGACTTCCGTTTTTTGGTTTCTGCTGGATTAGCACTAAGCAGCCCACTCCAAGAGGAATAAATACCAGAAACTATTTGTTTCAGAAACTTGCCTATAACAAAATATATATAAGATGTTATGTTAAAGTAGTATTAAACCCAAAAACAAAACTGTAATACATTGTTTTTAGGGTAAGTTCACACTTCCTAAAAATACTAACGCTAACAGTAAGGCACTGTTCACACTGGCATTAAAACAGGCGCTCCTCAGACGCCTAGTAAAGCAGTCTGCACTTGATAAAACGTGAAGCGTTTGCATCACATCGCTGCTGTTCAAAAATAAAGGTACATGTCGTGTTTGGAAGGGCTTGAAGTATCTCAGTTCCTAATACATGCAAATCTATGATAACGTGCTATACGCATACGCATTTGCGGTGCGTTAAGCATTATTCACACTAAAAAAAAAAAAAAAATAGGCATCTGGGGTGTGTTTTTAACGTGCCTTTAACATGCGTCAAAATGCATAGTTGGTGTTTGGGGAGTGTTTTAAAATACGCTTCAAACGCGCCGGACAACGCACAATAACTCTATAGGCGCATTTGTTCAGCATCAGTATTTTGGGCAAGTGTGAACTAGGCCTAACGCGAACCTACACGCGAATCACAAAATTAACAACAACATACAAAGATGGGTCAATTCACTAAGAGTTAAATAATGCTGGAAAAAAATGCAGCAAAATAACTAACAATTGTGCAAATGATCAATTCACTGAGAATTGGGCAGAAAATAAATACTGCGGTAAAGTTTTGATGATGCGGTAATTACCACATATTTTATGCAGTAATTTATCGTATTGAGCTGGTTGCTAAGGAGTGGGCCGGGAAGCTGGCCGCTGTGTCCTTAACAACAGATGACTAATCAGGTGTCAGCGGGTTCCCTGCTGACAGCGGAATGTAAAGAAAACACAAAAATAATGAAAACAAAAACAGCATGACCCCCCCCCCCCCCCCTCCCAATGCATACCAGGCCGTTTGGGTCTTGTATAAATTTTAAGGGGAAGCCCACGCCAAAATTAAAAAAAGGAAAAAAAAACAGCATGGGACCCCCCCCAAAATCCATAGCAGACCCTTATCCGAGAATCCAGAAAAGGGAGGGGTGAGGTGAGCACCCTCCCACCTCCTGAACCCTACCAGGCCGCATGCCCTCATAAGGGGGGGAGGGGATGCTCGATGCTCGATGCTCTACTTTGTCCCCACGTTGATGTGGACATGGGCCTCTTACCCACAACTCTGGGCGGTGGTTGTGGGGGCCTGCAGTCAAGGGACATATCGAAATCTGGAAGCCCCCTTTAACAAGGCCCCCAGATCCCGACCCCACTCCCCCTATGTGAATAAGTATGGGGTAAATTGTACCCTTACTCATTCACCAAAAAGATATCAAAAAGAAATAAAAACACACACACAGTTTTTGACAACTCCTTTATCAAAAAAAAAAATTCAAAATGTCCCCCCGAAGTAGATCTAATGTCAATCACGGTGCTATATAAATCCTGTATAATAATAATAATAACACATAAAAACAACAAACACATACAGCGCTGGTAAGAATACCATGAATATGATACTAAATCGAAAGTGCTCAGTGCAATGTTCCTATAATCATAAATCCAAAAATATGAATAAAGTGCTAAATACGTACAATATATGCTAAACACAAACCAATTACTAGTTAATGGAATACTAATTTGCTAATTCAGCCCATATGAAGTGCCAAATGAATGTACAATAGGTGCTAAACACAAACCAATAGTGAATAACAATATAAATTATGTGTTGAAAGAATCAGTGAAATTAATAATAGTGGTAAATAGTCCCAAATAAATGCCATCAGCTAGACTGCTACACAGGGCTTTTGGTGGCGATCTCACTGGAGAGAGAACAGTATCTCTTCACCTATGTTGACAGTCAATCTCCTGGAGTACTGCAGTATGATGCCTCTGATGTAGATGTAATATGAGTAGCAAATGAGTCATATACTTGTAAGTGTCCACCATCGAATCAGACCCAAAAGGCAAAGAAAAGTGATATGGTGAAGTATTGCGGAGAAAGAGATCACTTGCGCATCATAGCGCTACTCACAAGATCCTTGGTTGCAAACAGGCATATCAGAAAACTTCCACGATCCCCGCTAGAAGCGTGCATTCCACGGGAACAGGAAGAAGCGTCACTGGTTAAGCGTGATCCGGATGTTACGTCAACGCGTTTCGCCCCTCCCCCAGGGCGTCATCAAAGACACAACATCCAGCCCACGGATGTTAGGATATATAAGGTGTGTGGACTCCTCCCAACAAGGAAATGAAAGAACTTCTTTCATATATAGGGTGTTATATATAAACACACACACAAGCACACACACCCTAATGTAATAGGCTGGGGACCCTAGGTTGTAAGCTCCTTGGGGGCAGGGACAGCTGTGAATGTATAATATGTAAAACGCTGTGTGAATTGTCAACGCTATATACATTTCTATAACAAAAGAGCACTAAACTTGACAGGGCCCATTATACCTGTCCACTGCTTGAGAGACTCAAAGACACCAATTTCCACCTATCAATTATCAGCCCCTCAGGGGTGGGGCTTCTACGTAACCTAACCACTAGTAACGCCTGCTGGCAGTGCCCCCTGTGATGTCACCAGTGCCCAGCTAATTGCTAATCTGACACCACTATACATACAAACAGCCTACCAGGAAACAGGTGCTCTTCAGAAGTTAACTTGAGCAGAAACTTTTTTTCCTACACGGGGTTAATCCAGTCAACAGTCAAGCTATAAAAAAACCCGGTTCCTCTTTTATACGTGAACCCCAGGCAGTAAGGATGATTGTCTCTCTCTTAAACAGAAGCCTGGCAAGTTCTCATCACGTGAATTCAGCAACAATGATGTTTATTTCTAAGTTCTGCACGGCACAAAATATTGATGAGGATTTGTCTTTTTAGTAAAATGAAGCATGTGGGTGAGCTGTGAATATATATCAGTCCGTATTGTTCAATCCTCCCTGCCGCTCCGCACACCCTACACACCGCTCTTATTATATTGAATTACACGGAGCGTGTAGCTGCACGTGCCTCGCATGGAAAATGATGACTGAGGTGTGTTTTTCAAGTGCAGATGGCAGCAAGAGACGAAGGTAATGAGCTGATAAGAGGGCTGAGAATGAAACGTTCGCTGTGTGGGCTCCTGGCCCTCGTTAGGCTCTCCTACATGGATTCACGTGCCGTCTCACATGGAAGGCCATGCATCTCATATCATGCAGGCCTGGAGATTTTTTATTTATTTTTTGCAAGTCTTTTTTTTAAAAAAGGTACTGTATAAAGGTTTGAGCTGAAAAATTATTTTAAAGCTGAACTGCAGGGTGATCTGGATTGCATAGTTACTTTGGTTCAGCATAGCACGATGTAGGTATGCACATCTCATACCTGGGGATTCGGGAAGTTGACAATCACTGTAGTAGTCGGTGCTACTACAGTGATAGCTGTTATATTCTGGATTCCTTGCCGAGCAGCTTCCCCTCTGCACACTGGCCACAGGGGGGCGCTCAGTTGACACCACCACCATTCACAGAATGTCTTGTATTTTTTATTTTTTTTTTCAATGAATGCAAGGCGTTCTTTGATTGAACAAGGTGGAAAAGAGGGGTGGTGACGTCACTATCTCCACCTCATCCAATGCCTTGTTCTCACTAAAAAAAAAGCATTCTGTGAACGGTGGTGGTGCCAAGTGAGCAACCATCTGTAGTCAGTATGCAGAAGGGAAGCCACTCAGCACAAGACCTGGAAAATAGTGGCTATTGTTGTAGCAGCACCAACTACTACAGTGATTGTTAGCTTCCCCAATAATGGCCCCTTGGGCATGAGATACGCATACTTACCTTTTGCCAAGCGGGATCACTATATGTTTGCAATACAGATCATTACTAAAGAATGTACCACTCTGGCCTTAGAAGGAAGAGTGACGGGTTCTCCTGATAGGCCACCCTAGGATCCGAGGTGTGTTGGTCCCTTCAAGATGTGACAGCTCTGACGTAGTGGGAGAACCAAAAAAAAGGATCTTGTGATCTTCCAGTTTGTATTAATCTCCTTCATCTGAAAACATATACAAAGTATATGCAACACACTTCAAGATTTAACACCTTCTTCAAGCCTAAAGACATGGAAATGTCAGTGGGTGTGTGACTGAATATGGAGCCCAGAGGAGATCCCTTAGACGCAGTGGGGCTTGCACTCAGTTCTCCATTAAAAGAGAAGTATGGGTATCAAAAAAAAACAACTTATACTCACCAAGGTGGTTGCAGCATTGATCCGATGCAGCATCTGTCCCCCACTCTGTAGTGAGAACTGAGTGATCAAACACAGCTGATCGCTCAGTTATCCCCCTCCGCTCTGAGCAGAGAGCCGTGACTGTTAGTCACTGGCTCTCTGCTCTGCCTCTCCAGTGCTCAATAGAGCACTGGACTGGGGAGTGCAGGGAGCAGCTGGCTCACTCTCCCAATTGTGCCACTGAGAGGCTAGTCTAAGCCAGCTGCCAGTCCAGGCATCTGGTAGGATCCTGACTGTAAAGTCGCGATCTTTCCCCAGCCTATACCAGCGTAGTAACATCACCTGATAGGGGGGCTTTAGCCCCCTGTCAGCTGAAAACGAGTCACAGGAGTGCAGAACGAACTGCACTCCTGTGATCTATAGGAGATATAGGGCCATAAAAGCTGTGGCCCTACTTCTCCTTTAGGAAACGGTGATAGCCATAGACATTGGATGTACTAGGTCAAAGAGAACGCCAAATGAAAAAATCCTCAAGTCTTTTTTTGTTCAACTGAGTACAACCAGCATGACAAAGGACCTCCAACGTGTTTCAGGGGCCACATAATCCACCTTCATCAGGGTTGGGTGAAATGGCAGAGTAGTACATGAACTCAAAAATACTTCTAAGCAGACTGATTTGCAGGCAGAGGATGTTACAAACAACAGTCAATGTTGTGTTCACAGTAGAAGAAGCTACTTAGGTGAATGTCCCCTCCTGGGGGATCTCAGTCTTTGTGGTGAGCTGCCAAATACAGGCCAATTGGACTCAGGTAATGAATTATCTGCATTTTGATAACCTTTAAAAAGTCAATGTCCAGCGTCCCGCTACCACTATCTCATAGACCTCAGATGGTAGCCACAAGATTTCATTGATAGCCTATGTCTATAGTGAAAGGCAGGGACCCACTAGGCAACGGTTCTTGGGGGGAACATTGATTAAGCGGGTTTTACAAATCTGTCCTGATAACATTACATTAGTACAAGATTACTAGGTTTGGTTTTCCATCATAAGGGTGGTCACCCCAAACCAGCATGTCCCACTGCCCCCTCATGTTCCCAGGAAGCCCCAGTTGAATGGACATCACCATCTTTTTCATCCTAGTGATGCTTCCCTTATCCTGAATCTGTATCCCTATGGGGTGAGAGTCAAAAAATTGCACTGATTATTATGAAGTCGGCTGTTTTACAGTCATTACCGGTAAACAAGAGGATGCATACTGTATTATTTATCCGTGCAGATCATTACTAAACTATTTATTTACTTTGAAACCCAATCCCCGCCACATGTCCTCTGTTCTCAACTCCATCTTCAGGCTACCTAGCAACAAGCTGATTTCTACACTCTCCGGGAAGGTCATCGCGATGTCACCAACTGTCTGCACATGGATCGGCCTGTTGGTAAATGTTTAGTTTCCCTGCATTACCTAATTCAGATCTGTATCATTGCCTGCGAAACTTGTCCCATGCATAAATGCCTTACCAACTACCCTTTTCTTAAATGGGAGCTATATTATTATTTTTTATGTACATATGATATGCTATTGTATACATGCTTAGGATATACTGTATACTTTAGTGTTTTAAAAACTTTTGTTGCGCTTACCCCCGGAGGAGCCGCTTGGTACGATGGGTTCTCTGTCCTTTGCCACGACTCTAAAAATGTTGTCCCCTCTGACTCACCTGGTTTGGTAATGAGATGCTGCAAACACCTATGAGCTCAAGTAATAGTACACCACCCATGGCTATATTAGCATATAGGAAATAGGCACCAGGCTACTTAGTTGTGCATAAAGTAAATATATTACCACAGGACAAAATAAATGGCAAACCACAAAAAGCAATGAACAGGTAAATGAGTTTGTCTGAATGCAGTATTCTAACTGATGTGAATACTAGGCTGTAATATGGTAATTAATCTAGATCACTAAGCAAAATGACCCTAGTATAAGCATCACTGGTAAAGAGCAGTATAAACGAACAACATAAACAGTAAGGAAAACTCCTGCAGCACCCCTCTGCAGCAAATGATCAAAAAGTGGCCCAGAGTGCACTCTTTGTATATCCCCCCGAGCATAGGTATAAGTATATTTCCTAAAAGGAGTACCTCTGGGAGGCAGTTGTACAGTATCTGGCACCTGACATGTAAAAGTCAGCTGGTTAACGGCAGGGCCCAATCTGTACGGTGGTGCACTTTGATTACCATCCCTTTAAGGCTGCATGCAGTGTTCAGTTTTGGAGATATAGGCAAATAGGCAGTCTCCTTTGGTACCAAAGTGCTACACACTAGTACCGTTCACCAGTCCTGGCACCCAGCAAACCTTGTCCTGGACACTCCTCTGTCTCTGGTCTTCAGGCACTCAATCCTTGGTGTCTCAGCCCTTGCAATCCTGTCCTCACAGGCTCAGGCCCAGCACTCCGCTTCTCAGTGGCTATCTCCAGTCTGTGCACAAACAGCATACAGGTCTCTCCGACTCAGATCCCCACACAGCAAGACCCAGCTCTCTTTCTTAATGCTCCGGAGAAAAACTTTCCACTCTCCTCCTTCTTACAAGGTTCTTGTGGCTCTTGTAGCCCTCAGCTGCATTCACTTCCACAGTGCAGCTCTAATTGTGAACTTCCTTTCCCAGGGTTCAATGCGGCTGCTTCATAGCCTTTCAGTTTCTCAAGTCCCACTGGCTACTCCTGGTGAGTGGAGACTTAATGGCGCTGAAGCCAACTTACGAATCCTGTTTGGGCACACAAGGTGGCTAAGCACCTGGCTACACTTGACTTTTTTTTACCTGCCCATTAAGGGGGAAGACTTTAGATACCCTTTGTTTTGATGCATCCAGAATGTATTTAGCTAATTTAAACTTAAAGTTAAAGTAAGCTTGAAATGTAGAGACCATCTATGATAAAGGGCTTGTTCACAAAAATAGCACAGGTGCAATTTCTATTGCATTGAAGCACATCGACCTGCCATTCAAAATGTATGGATTACCGCACAAAAATGCATGGATTTTTAAGTGTCATAGCTCACACAAGCACAAGGTGAACATGCAAACTCCATGCAGATAGAGTTGTGGATGGGATTCAAACTGAGGACCCCTGTGTTAGAAGAAAAGTATGCTAAACACTAAGCCACTGTTCTGTCTCATTTACTGCTTTGAGATATCTATTTGGCTCTCAGCTATGTGTGAACGCTTTAGTCAGCAGGTCATTGAGTTTATTTGAAAGTACTAGAGGGAAAAAAACACACAAATCCAATTTAAATATTTAGTATATTTAAGTTTGCTTTAGGATCAACCAGCAATCTGTCTTTGTCAAGATCTAAACTTTGATGACGCTAATCTTTATTTCTGCCCGTATCTGGGCTATTAGTGTTGATAACTTATCTTATGGAGCTGTAATTTTTTTTAGGATGTTATGGTCAAAGTAAACTCCTATCTGCTCTAAATGTGCAAATATTTAACGTACAGCTTGAAATATAGGAATGCAGAGATTTGGAGAACAAGGAGGTCAGCGAGTTTGTTTATTTCCAGCACTAGAGGGAAATCCATACAAACTGAAGGAGAGGGTCTGTATGAGTAGCTAATGGGATACCAGTAAACAAGGAGCATAAAGATTTCATTACCGTTGGGTATCATTAGCTGGCCTTGTCTGGACAGGCGAAAAATCCCAGGAAGACAAAACACACATTCAGTAATAACTTATTGAAATAACAACCTAACACTGAACTCCAAGACACAACTTATTGCAGCTATGTATTTAATAATTCATCATAATTTTTTTTTTAACGCAAGTAGTATAAGTTCCTGAATTTTGGTTAGTATCAGCTTTATAAATCTGTATCTGACTGAGATGCAAAGGTGCAGGAAATGATCTTGTTAGGGGGTAGGCAGGTAACACTCCCTCCATGTTACCCTCCTTGTTGGGCGCCAAGTGTGGGTCACATGGAAGGCCTACCCCTGGGGTAGGTTCTTTGGGCTACGCCAGCTGATGAACAGGGTCACTCATCCTAGCACAGGGGTAACACCTTGCCCAAAGGCGTGGTCATCAATGCTCGGGAAGTCAAAAATTAAGGCAGTCCCCCAACTCAGAGATGATCCACTTGTGTGTAGTGTTCTTTGCAGAGTTCCTCCAGAAGCCATTGTCAATTGTCCTACACACTTGTACAGGGGTATGTGTTGCATTAGGAGGGACATGCAGAGCCTATGCCCAATCCACCAGTCAGCGTACCTCCATTGCCTCACTCCCAGTAACAGAATGGGGTTTTGCCAAGCAAATAGCGCGGACCTCATACGTGCTCTCACTTAACACTTCTCTTTCTGTACTAAGTGGCCAGGCCTAGATCTCTGTAATGCTAGGCCAGTCCTGGTGACCGACGGATACAAACAGCTACGGAGGGAGGTCAAGCATCGACCCCCCTTGCTACCGAAGAACCTGTCACCTACCAGGTACCAGGCTGGTTGCTGTTTTCCTTCCAGCCACTCATGAACCTTTGCTGCAGCGATGTTACACATACCTCCTAATGTCATTACAGACCCTGGTTTCTTAGAGAGATGCCATGATCTCACATGCACCCCTTGAGTAACTTCAGACCAGACCTTGAGCAGTTGAAACAAAGTTACTGAACCTTTGGAAGAACATGTATAACATGCACTTACATATTTTCCCTAACTAAACCTAACTCTGGCTGCCCCAGGCTACCTGCACAAAAGAAGTCTCTTTGAGAAAAGTCCAACTTGTCGATTCTCTAACAGAGAAGTCCATGTCCAAGTGTCCTCCGGCAGATCAGCGTTCCAGAGCAGACCACAGATCCCAGTGAGTCCTAATGTATTTTCCAAGTATTCCCCAGAGCCCCTCATGCCTCTGTCCACCAGGACCTGAACCTCATCCCTTTTTATATAACACGGGAGGGAGGCTGGACCCCAGTGAAAGCTCATGAATACGCCAAGGAAATGGCAGCAAAACTTTAACCATTTCCCCCTAAACTGGGCAGCCGGTTGCTAGCTATACACACACAGTGGGCAACCTGCCTACAGGCTCATCTAAGCAATGAAGATGCAGGAAATGGGGGATCATCTAAACTGATCTGAGGTGTAAAGGTGCATCAAATTAAGGATTATCTGAGACCTGAAGGAGCAGGAATTTGGGGTGATCTGAGATGTGAAGGGACAGTAAATGAAGACTTATTTGAGGTGTGAAGATGCAAGAATTGGGGATGATCTAAGGTATGAAGGTGCTGGAATTGGGGCTTACCCAAGGTATGAAGGTGCATGAATTGGGACTGATCTGAAATGAAGGTATGGGAATTGAAGCTTGTCTAAGATGTGACGCTGCAGGAATTAGGGGTGATCTTAGGTGTGAAGGTGCAGGAATTGGGTCTGATCTGAGGTATGAAGGTGCATGAATTGGGTCTGATCTGAGGTATGAAGGTACAGGAATTGGGGTTGATCTGAGGTGTGAACATGCAGGGACTGGGGCTGATCTGAGTATGAAGGTGCAGGAATGGGGGCCGATCTGAATGTGCAGAACAAGACCAGTAGCTGTCATGGAACAGGAACATTTACACACTTTTGACATTACCCTGGACCTTTAAAGGCAGGCTGGACATCGGGGCACCGGACCATGAGAGACAAGCTGGACATTGGGCACTAGACTGTCAGAGGTGGTCCAGACATTGGGCATTGGACCATCAGGCTGGGCATAAGGCACCGGACAATCAAGGGCATCCGGCACAGGACAATCAGGCTGGGCATCTGGCATAGGACAATTAGGCTGGGCATCTGGCACAGGATCATCAGGCTGGGAGTCTATGGAGCCAAAATGGACAGTAGACAGAGAACCAGTAACAGCAGGCTGGATAGCAGTTGACATGTCACTGGAGTCAAGCTGGATAGCTGGGACCCAGGCTGGATGCAGAGTGGCTTGAAGAAAAGGTCAAGGGCCCCACCTGGCCAAATGAGGCAGTTTATCCAAATGATGGATGGAACTTCTTAGACAGGTTTGAGAAGATGCAGTTGCAGTTGGGTAAGGCCAGGTTACTGAAAGACCCGAATATGAAAAAGCATTAGGGTCAGTTGGCATGGGTTGGCCTGGAATAACTGATGTAGAGGCAGACTGGACAGCATTGGCAAGTGTAGAGGCAGACTGGACCGCATCGACAGGTGTTAAAGGCAGCAGAACTTGAGGACAAGTTAGCATGGATGTGCGTCCAAGGGCATTTAGGAACAGGCAGAGGTAGGACTTTTGAGGACTTCGAGTGAGCACAAGTTTTGCAAGTTTTACATAGGAACAGGAGTTTTGCTAATCTCTGGGTTCCTGGCCGTCTTGGCATCATGTGCTTCAGAAAGCACTTTAAGCCTACGGTAGAAGGGAGCAAACAGTTTTTCAGGGGGTAGTTTAAGTTGAACACTAGACCGAGCTTTTAAAATAGAATCTGAAAGGTCCGGAGAAAGGGCCCCCATCACTTGTGCTGAAGGTAAGATATTATGAAACTTAGAGGAGGTTTCCAAACAGGGCTCAAAGCTGCATGACAAGTCACTTGCCTTAGAATTCTCAGAACCTGGACCCAAATTTTCCTGAACATAGGTTTTCATGACCTGGGTCTCAGGTAGTGACAGAGGGTAAGTTCGGCCTCTAGGATCGGTAGAGTTAGGTAGGAAGTCTATCGGACAATCACATGAGGGAGGGAGAACAAAAGCGGCCTTTTCAGAGAATATATTAGCAGAGTCAGCACAACAGGTAGGGGCAGCAGAGACCATGAGGGGGCCAGTAATTGGGTGGTTTTATTGCAATTCTGGAGGCAGGTCTTGGGACAAGAACCTAATCACCCCTGTAGCCCAATCTATGTGCGGGTTATGAAGTTTAAGCCTAGGATAACCTAAGATAAAGGGATAGGCAGGAGAGGTTATCAAGTAGAAGCTGATTGTTTCCCTATGAAATTCCCCAATTTTTAGAGTAATAGGTACAGTGCACAAGGTGACCAGGCCCATGGACAAAAGAGGGTTACCAGCAACTAAGAGCAACTAAGAGTGAAAAGGGTTTGTGCACATTAGTCAATGGAGTCTGTAGACTCTGTGCTAGGTCACTATCAATGAAATTGCTAATGGGACCAGAATCTATGAAAGCTGAGAGGTGATAGGAAAACGTGGCAGAACTAAGTTGCAACTAAGTTAATGTCATGCTTACTTACCCCTAGCACAGGTGGTCAAGCAATATAGCTAGCTTCTTTGTTCTTCACCTACACCAGCACCCTAGGCACAATGCTATAGTGCCTAGCTACCATGCCGGGGGCAGGCACAAACTGAGCACAACAAACAGGTACCTGCGATCGGCAGAGAGGTAGACCAGTTAGTGACAGTCCGGGTTCATGGCAGGCTGAGTTCTGAGTGTATTCGATACCCAATCCAAGGTCATCAACAAGGGAATCCAAACTGTCAGGCAGGGCAGACAAACATGGAGCTTGGAGCATGTGTTACAAACGCTATCACAAGCATGATACTGCAGGCTTGGCTGGCTTAAATCAGGTTTGGTCTCCACCCATAGACTAGCCACATCAATTTCCTTGCAGGTGGACAGGCAGACAGAGAGAATGAATCAAAGCCAAAAACAGGATGCTGGAATAAGACCAGCAGTTGTCATGGAACAGGAGCGTTTACATGCTCCTGAAAGGTGTGAAGGTGCAGGAATTGGGCTGATCTGGGGTATGAGGTTGCAAGAAATGGGCCTGATCTGAGGTCTGAATGTGCAGGATTTGGGGTTGATCTTGGGTATGAAGGTGCAGGAACTGTGACTGATCTGAGTTTTGAAGGTGCAGGAGTTGGGGTTGATTTTAGGTGTGAAGATGCAGGATTTGAGTTGATCAGCGGTTTGAAGGTGCAGGACTTGGGACTGATCTGAGGTTTGAAGGTGCAGGTATAAGGGCTGATGTGAGGTCTGAAGGTGCAGGAATTGAGGTCAATCTGAGGTGTGATGGTTCAGAAATCGGGGTGATCTGAGGTGAGAAGGCGCAGAAATTGAAGCTGGTCTGAGATGTGAAGGTACAGGAATTAGGGTTGATCTGGAGTATGAAGGTGTAGGATTTGGAGTTGATCTGAGGTATGAGGGTGCAGGAATTGTTTGAGGCTGGTCTGAGGTCTATGGCATGCTATTGTTCACTGGCATGCTGGTTTTGAATGTTTGTAAAATGTTGAAAATCTTGTTAACCCACTCTCTAGAATCTCAACATCTGCCAATTTCTCTTACTGGTGGCTCAGAAAAAGCACACCTCTCTTCATAACTGTGCGGGCAGCTTTGATTCCATTAATGACATCACATAGGCCATAATTAGAATGTTTTTACAGAGGAATGTGTCAGCCATCAATGTTAAAGGGAATGCCTGTGTATTTTTAAGTAGACAGAGTAAGAAATGTTACCAGAATAAATGAAAGTGCCCTTCCCTTTTTCCAGGAACAGTCTTAGATTTCGAAGATTCATTCTTGGTACATAGCATTTTTGATCTGACCCTAATTTGTATCTTTAAGTATATCTAAATGAAAGAATAGTAAATGTTTTATATTGCAGTTTACCAGTCCTTAGATGTGGTGGCTGCATTCATTTTCTTTTTTTCAGGTGTTTTCCTCTATTTTCACCTTGGGTTTCTGCTAGTAATACACTTCCTTTCCTAGGGTGACAACACTCTTTGTACTATGTCTGGATGGAGGGCCAGTGTTGTCGTCATAAGCTTTCAAATTTGGACTACACACTGCTTGATAAAAAAGAGAGCAAAGGACAGGGAAGGGTTTCTGGCAGGATCAGCAGGTATTTTTTTCAAACAGATATAATAAAATGCTTTCAAATGGTATATTTATACAAACACCCAACATCTCTAGGACTTGAAACCATTTCCAAGAGGATGGGCTTCATTCAGAAGATATAATATGTACATTTATATGTTTTTTGCAGTGACCCTGGACAATCTAAGAATATTATTCTTTTGGGGCATATCTCTGGTTTGGGGTATGTGTTCTACTACAGGGCTCAACATTTTAAGTCCTGAGCTACTAGCCAGGTCTCAAAGAGTTACTTGCCTCCAGTTGCCCCACCCAAACCCTACCCTGCCCCGCCCCCAAAACACGCCCTCAGAAATTATTGAATTAAATTACACTTAAATGTTTTATGCAGAATTAAGTTATACAAATAAATATTAACAACAACTTTATCAGTGCCTATCCGTGCAGCCTCACCTGTGCCCAACAATGCAGCCTACCTGTATCCATCAATGCCACTTCACCTGTGCCCAACAATGCAGCCTACCTGTGCCTAACAATGCCGCCTACCTGTGCCCAGCAATGCAGCCTACCTGTGCCCAACAATGCAGCCTGCCTGTGTCCATCAATGCAGCCTGCCTGTGTCCATCAATGCAGCCTGCCTGTGTCCATCAATGCAGCCTACCTCTGCAGGGGAAGAGAGAAGAGAGCAAGCGGCCTGATTATCATAGAGCCGTGACATCGCTGTAACAGCTTACATATCAATTGCCGTGTGTTCTCACAGTCGCATACAGCCCCGCCTCCTGGCCCGGGGACTTTGATATACGACACATGTCCCAGGATTGGACAGGTGATCTGTCCATCAAAGTATCGAGACCAGGAGGTGGGGTTTTATGTGACGGCAAGCAGCGGGAACACGCGGCAATTGAAATGTAAAAAGCTGCTATAGCGATGTCCCCACTCTCTGATAATCCGGCCGCCTGCGCTCCTCTCTCTTCCCCTCCATGATCACTGGAAGAATAGTTGCCCCCCCCCCCAGGCAGCCCAGGCTCGCCAGCTCTCATTTTCCACTCGCAAAATGCGAAAAGGCAAGTGGAAAATTAAATGGGCTGTTCTACTATATGTTCTACTATATATATATATATTTCACCTTGGTGGTGTGACACCTCCCTTTATGGGGTTTGGATTTTGAAGTCTATTTTTGGGATATAGCTCATATTGAGAGCACATAGTGCCAGTTAAAGGGGTTGTAAAGGTTCATGTTTTTTTCACCTTAATGCATCCTAGGCAAAGGTGAAAAAACACCTTGTGGTCACCGGCCCCTCAACCCCCCCGTTTTACTTACCTGAGCCCCGAATTTCCGTCAGCGCGTCTCCGCCGTTCCTCTCTCTACAGGGTCCGGGCTCTTGATTGGATAGATTGATAGCAGCGCAGCTATTGGCTGCTGTCAATTAAATCCAATGATGCGGGTGCCAGGGGGCGGGGCCGAGTCCCGCAAAGTAACCCCCTCTGGAGAGCGCTTCTCCGAGGGGGTTATCTGATGAGGGGAGGAGCTGCAAGAGCCGCCGAGGGTCCCCAGAAATGCATGTTCGGGGCCACTCTTTGCAAAACGAGCTGCACAGTGGAGGTAAGTATGACATGTTTGTTATTTTTAAAAAAATTAAAAACGATCTTTTAGTATCACTTTAAGAGGGGTTATTTATATTTTACTATTTATAACCATCTAATTTGTTGGCAATATTAATGCACCCCTGCCTTGGCTCTGTGTGTAAAGCTGGTAGAGACATCCCCAAAAAGACTTGCAGCTGTAATTGCAGAGAAAGGGGGTTCTACAAAGTATTGACTCCGGGGGGCACCATACAAATGTATCCCCCACACTTTTCACATATTTATTTGTAAAAAAAAAATGTTGAAAACCATTTATCATTTTCCTTCCACTTCACAATTATGTGCCACTTTGTGTTAGTCTATCACAGAAAATACATTTAAGTTTTTGGTTGTAACAAAATGCGGACAATTTCAATGGGTATGACTTTATGACGTCAATATAGGGGAGGATGAGACCACAAGAAAGTGTCATGAAGTTCTGGTAGCAATAAAATATGATTATTGTAGAAAAAAACGGTGCGCAGAGAAGCTGCTAATATGATTGAAGGCATGAACTCGTTGCACCCAGCCTCTTTTCTCTATATCAGGAGGGGGTTTCGCAGTAAAGCGTACACCTGTCTGACAATCAGTTATTATTGGATACCTGAGATAGTGGTGGAGCCAGCTACACTGCTGCATTCCTCTGACTGCACAAACATTTACATTGCAGCAGGGAGGCGCAGATCCTGGCAGATGTCGGGGTCAGGGAGTTTGTTGACTGTGGCTGCTTGTGTTCAGCATAGAGAAAGGGAGCAGGGGGGAATGAGGAGAGAGGGGTCATTGAGGACAGCAATAACCAGGGGAGGAATGAAATGTAAAGACACCAGCAATATCTATTTACCCTGAGCAAATAGCATACAAAAAAAAATGTTGCTTGCCTTGGTTACAGCACAGAAGCATGTCAGCTGCAGCTCTCCAGAAGTTAGGGGACTGAAATCCCAGAATTCTCCAGCCTACTGGTTTTACAGATAGGCCTACAGTTTACTAAACAGGTGCAAAAGCTAGAAGCAGTAAGCCCCATTCACACCTGCGGGTTTTAAGGTGAGCTTTAGGTGTGGGCAAAAAGTCCCATTTGCTGCATCTTTCATGCACTTTCAATGCAGCCAAAACGCATGTAGAATGCACCTAAAATTCACCGCACAGATGTGAACCAGCCTAATGTAAAACAGGATGGCAAAGACCATGCATACACTGCAGTAAGATGAAAGCTGCACAAACGTGGACTCTTCACAGCAGTGTCTCTGTGACTCTGGCAACATTTGGCTGCATAGCATAGTCTGTATAAAGCCGTGTACACACGATCCGATTTTCCAACGGGAATTGTGTGATGACAGGCTGTTCAATGCAGCCAAAACACATGTAGAATGCACCGCACAGATGTGAACAGGTACAGGATGGCAAAGACCATGCATACACTGCAGTAAGATGAAAGCTGCACAAACATATGAAAGCTGCACAAACATGGACTATTCACAGCAATGTCTCTGTGACTCCACCAGGGTAACATTTGGCTGCATAGCATAGTTTCTATTAAGCCTTGTACAAATGATCCAATTTTCCGACGGGAAATGTGTGATGACAGGCTGTTGGCGGAAAATCCGACCGTTTGTACGCTCCATCGGACAATTGTTGTCGGATTTTCCGCGGAAAAATGTTGGATGGCAGGCTTTAAAATTCTCCACGGACAAATTTCTGTTGTCGGATTTTCCGAGCGTGTGTACATAAGTCCGTCAGGCAAAGGTCCAAAGTAGAAAACACGCATGCTCAGAAGCAAGAACGAGCCGGAAGTGGTAGGTCTTGTAAACTAGCATTCGTAATGGAGAATTAACATTCGTGACGCGGCAAATTTTGAAATCTCGAAATGCAGCGCACAATTCTCTTCTTCTTTAATGGGATAATAATGAAGCTGCTTTGCTGGTGATACTGATGGAGTTATTGCAAATGAATTTTCAAAGGCTTTTTTTTTCTAGAGATATCAAGAATATTATTATTATGTTTGTTATTTTTTGGGGGGCAAGTTACCACAACACCGTTATCCCGTAGTTTTTAAGAACAAAGATACAGCTATGTTGGTGTCCCTTGTCAATTTTACATTGTATTTTTTTAAATGTAACTGCCTACTCCCAAACAGTGCATTAAAAAAAATAAAAAAATAAAATTAGACATGCTATCTGCCAATAGAACTTAACCAAAAAGTGCATTCTATGCATCCAAAAATATAGAAAATATACCAAATCAAATCATTATTCAATCAAAAAATAAAATAATAGCTTTATGTATGTGTCCTACTTCTTAATATAGGGGATCAACAATGCCAAGAGTTGGTGAAAGCAGGGGTCCGTCATCCGGAGATAATTCCAAAAATCATCTGGATTATTCTCCTGGAGCTCCCGCAGCAAAGGCATGTGACATAATTGGTCACGATTAATAAAGTAACCAATTTTTGGTCCAAGAACTCCTCCTCCTCCTGTTCCTGGACTTGGGTCAAAGCAATAACTCCAAGGCCAATAATAAATAACACGTTATCTCCTTCAATTCCGCAACATGGCTGGTTGACGAACGACCGCTCAGAAACAAACTGAAAAGCACGAGATGAAAAGCGCGAATCAACACTGACCAAACTTCTACTAACACGATATTAGCAGAAGGAGCCCAAAGGGTGGCGCTAAAGAGCTGAAAAAACACATAGTACGTCACTACGTTCATGTTTGTTGGCCGACAATTCCTTGACATTTGTATGCGAAACAAGTTCCTGGCCAACCCCCCCCCCCTCGGACAACAGTCCGAGGCTTTGTCTGTGGAAAATCCGATCGTGTATAAGAGGCTTAAACTCTAAACAACAGAGAGTCAAGCTGAGAATCACTACATCAGTAAAACAGTTCAGAACACAAACAGCTACTTGTGATTTCCCTCATGAATAGCATCCTCCTCAGTAAAGTCTGGGGTAGTTTCGGTAACACAGGTGAATAGCTGGAGGTTTCCAAGGCCCAAGGGCAGTGCACCCTACTAGAACTGGAATACTCTGGTAACAGTTGGGGAGGGGCTCCCCACAGTGGCCGGGTCTTCAACAGGATCTGTGTGCTATTAGGCCCCTTTCACACTTGTGCGACTTTTCCTGCAACTTGGGACTGCAAAGTCGCATGACAAGTCGTACCTCATGATTTCCAACGAGTACCGTTCATATCTGTGCGACTTCAAAGTAGTCCCTGTACTACTTTGGTCCGACGGGAGTTGATGGGATTTGAGGTCCATAGACCTCAGGTTTACACAGGCATGCCCTGAAATCATGGCAAAATCGAGTGACTTTCATGTTGCAGCAGTGTGAAAGGGGCCTTAGGATCCTGTATGGCTGATTGCACGCTTGCTCTGACAGAGGAAGACTACTCTCCTGGCTGCAGATCACTTGCCCAGCTACCTTTGCCACATCAGGTGTGGCTGAGGGTGGGGAGCTGAGAAACATATCCTCTTTGGGCCTAACCAGGAACCCAGGGAGCTGTGGGAAATGGAGTTAAAGGTGTCTGCGCCTGCATCTAAGCATGGTGAGTAAATGAACACTCCACTAGACTGGGGCATTTGCTTGAATAATAGTATTCAGTACAAAGAACTGGTACTAGGAGAAACCCTATATATATATATATATATATATATATATATATATATATATATATATGTATAAAACACTAACCCCCTCTATATCCCCAACACTAACCATTCCTGTAACCCTAACTATACCCTAATATTAACCTTTTCCATATCTCCAACACTAAACCTAATTGTAATCTAACCTTCCCTGAAACACTAACTATAACTTAAACCCTAACACTAACCCTCCCTGTGACCCTTACACCAACATTTTCCGAAACCCTCCCTCTATCCCACAACCCTTGCAGGAAGGCAGGAAGCCTCCCTTTAACCCTACCCCCCCCCCCCGTAATACTACCCATACTTTTACCTCTAACACTAACCTTCATTGTAGCCTTAACACTAACCTTCCCTGTGGCCCTAACACTAAGCTCTGTAACCCTTTCTATAAACCCAACACCAGCCCTAACTGTAATCCTAACACTAATGCCCTGTACACACGGTCGGACATTGATCGGACATTCCGACAACAAAATCCATGGATTTTTTCCGACAGATGTTGGCTCAAACTTGTCTTGCATACACACGGTCACACAAAGTTGTCGGAAAATCCGATCGTTCTGAACGCGGTGACATAAAACATGTACGACGGGACTATAAACGGGGCAGAAGCCAATAGCTTTCGTCTCTTAATTTATTCTGAGCATTCATGGCACTTTGTGCGTCGGATTTGTGTACACACGATCGGAATTTCCGACAACGGATTTTGTTGTCGGAAAATTTTATAGCCTGCTCTCAAACTTTGTGTGTCGGAATTTCCAATGGAAAATGTGTAATGGAGCCCACACACGGTCAGAATTTCCGACAACAAGGTCCTATCACACATTTCCCATCAGAAAATCCGACCGTGTGTACAGGACATTTCTCTTACTTTAACCCTAGCCCCCTGTAACCTCTTATGCCGCGTACACACGATCGGAAATCCCACCAGCAAAACTCCAATGAATGCTTTTGGTTGGAAATTCGGACCGTGTGTATGCTCCATCGGACTTTTGCTGGCAAAATTCCGATCGTCTGTACAAATCCGACGCGCAAAATTCCTACGCATGCTCGGAAACAATTTGACGCATGCTCTGAAGAATTGAACTTCATTTTCTCGGCTTGTCGTAGTGTTGTACGTCACCGCGTTCTTGACGGTCGAAAGTTCATAGAACTTTTGTGTGACTGTGTGTATGCAAGCCAAGCTTGAGCGGAATTCCGTCGGAAAAACCAAGTTTTTTTCTGACGGAAAATCCGCTCGTGTGTACGGGGCATAACACTAACCTTTTTTGTAACCGTTAACACTAACTTTTCCTGTAACTCTAATGCCCCGTACACACGGTCGGACTTTGTTCGGACATTCCGACAACAAAATCCTAGGATTTTTTCCGACGGATGTTGGCTCAAACTTGTCTTGCATACACACGGTCACACAAAGTTGTCGGAAAATCCGATCGTTCTGAACGCGGTGACGTAAAACACGTACGTCGGGACTATAAACGGGGCAGTGGCCAATAGCTTTCATCTCTTTATTTATTCTGAGCATGCGTGGCACTTTGTCCGTCGGATTTGTGTACACATGATCGGAATTTCCGACAACGGATTTTGTTGTCGGAAAATTTTATCTCCTGCTCTCCAACTTTGTGTGTCGGAAAATCCGATGGAAAATGTCCGATGGAGCCCACACACGGTCGGAATTTCCGACAACACGCTCCGATCGGACATTTTCCATCGGAAAATCCGACCGTGTGTACGGGGCATAACACTAACCTCCATATCCCCAACACCAGTGGCGTCACTAGGGGGTGGCTTTTCGGGCTATAGCCCCGAATCTGGGGCCCATAGCCCTGAGTCTTTGCAGGGATCCCCAAGGGGGAGGGAGGCTCTCTGGGGACCCCGATGTAAGTGGGGGGCTCTCTGGGGACCCTGATGCAAGGTAGAGGCTCTCTGGGGACCCCAATTTTAAGGGGGAGGCTCTCTGGGGACCCTAATGTAAGGGGGGCTCTCTGGGAACCCTGATGTAAGTGGGGGGCTCTCTGGGACCCTGATGTAAAGGGGGAGGCTCTCTGGGGACCATGATGTAAGGGGGGGCTCTCTGGGGACCCTGATGTAAGTGGGGGGCTCTCTGGGGATATACACACATAAACAATGACTGTATAAACATGTGTATGCCCACCCAAGTGTATGACTTTCTTTACTACGCTGCTATGGGCTGTAGCCCCAGATCTTTTGTAGACCTAGCAACGCCCCTGCCCAACACTAACCCAAACTGTAACCCTAACACTAACTTTACCTTTTACCTTGAAAGGTAACCCTTACTATAACCCTAACACTAGCCCTTCCTTACTATACCCTTACTATAAGTTCAACCCTCTCCCAATATACTTAAAGGGATTTTTCACCTTAATGCATTCTATGCATTACGGTGAAAACCCTTCTGTGGTGCTGCAGCCCCCCCAGCCCTTGTTTTACTTACCTGATCCCGACCCTTCTCCGTCCGTGAACGAGCACACCAGCTCTACCTGGTGTCTCGTGTCCTGATTGGATAGATTGATAGCAGCGCAGCCATTGGCTCCCGCTGCTGTCAATCAAATTCAATGATGCTGAGCCCGGGGGGGGGGGGGGAGTGGCCGAGTCCTGTATTCTGTGTGAATACATACAGATGCGGGACTCTGGAGCGCGCCCGCACAGGTGTCCACCTAGGAAAGCGCTTCTCCAACGGGGACACCCGATGCGGGGGAGAGCCACCAGCGCCGCTGAGGGACCCCAGAAGAGGAGGATCGGGGCCACTCTGTGCAAAACCAACTGCACAGTGGAGGTATATATAACATGTTTGTTATTTTTATTTTTTTTAAAACGAGGGTTTTCAACCCCTTTAACACTAACTTGGACTGTATTAGCTCCTTTGAGGTAAAGGACTGATATAAACTTTTTAACATTCTGTGCAGGTCTTTACAGACATTGTTTGAAATGAGGAAAATCAACAAAATGCTGCAGTCACACAAACTTAAACTTTTGCATAGAATGCATTTCCAATAAAATGAAAAATGGTGCAGACGCCTGTGTATGCGTGCGACAATCAAATAAGTAAACAGCACGAAAATGAGGTCTTTGAATATTTTTGTGACATTTTAAAGAAAAACATGTTACTACGGGGAATTATTAGGTGAAACCAAAAAAATTATTCATGTCCTGACTATGTTTTTCAGGTTTGTTCAAAATCTGGGTAACAGGTGAATCCTTCAAAGGTTGTAGGACTCAATGAGCTTTATACAGCAGTGCAGAGCAAGTCAGATCCTTACTGAGCGATAAACATATGCAATTCGTTTAATTCCGAATTCGTTTTTTTAACGAATTTTGACAAATTCGTTAATTCCGAAATTTCCGAATTTGCCAATTTTTTTCATTTCGGAAATTTAGAATTTCCAAATTTAGAATTTCCGAATTTCCGGAAATTCGGAATTTTGGGAATTCGGAATTTGGGGAATTCGGACATTCTAAATTTCGGAAATTGGAAAATTCAAAATTTCAGAAATTGGAAATTCGAAATTTCGAAAATTCGAAATTTCGGAAATTGGAAAATTTCAGAAATTTGAAGATTTTGGAAATTTGAAAATTCGAAAGGTAAAACACCCCTTAAGTGCAGCCCCCCCCCCAGCCCCACCTAAGTACTTACCTGAGCCTGATCTCGATCCAGCGCTGCTAATTCTCCCCCTCCTCACTGGACTCAATGAGAGCAGCAGGAGAAATTGGCTCCTGTTGCTCTCAATTAAATTCAGTGACGGGGGGCAGGGATAAACTGTACTGTGTGTGTGTCAGCAGACCCACAGAGTGCAGTTTAGGATCGAGCCCGCACAAGTACCACCCCAGCAAGGGAGGGTACTTGGAAGGCAGGAGGAGCCAGAATATAACATAAACACAGGCCAAGTGCGCAGGGAGAGAGCAGAGTGCTGAGACCCCACTGAAACAACTTTACTGCTTCTTGTGTAAATTTTGAAGATTCATTTCTCCACAGTGCCTGCAGCTACAAAGGTCAGTGCAGGTTTGGTTTAAAGCTTATTTACTGCTTAATAGGAATAATAAAATAGTTGAAGATCCATAGCCTGGTGGCAGCGCTATTTTAAATGGTTTTGATTGTGAAACAGGTGCAAGTTACTTCTTGCCAGCTGTTTCCATGGTGCGAAACACAATACCTCCATATTGCATGAGTGGCTGTTGCTTTCGACAGTCTTCTGGCACAGTTCAATGCACACCTAAGACTGCCAATCACAAACCAAGGTGGAAAGGAAAGCATGATAGAAACTGTAGTCAAGCAATGACTTGATTACTCCCTTTAAAACACAAGCTAGATGCCAGCTAGAGAACTCTGTATGTGGGTGGAGTGGAGGAACCTTGTAATTCGATTATAAAATAAGCCTGTAAAAGTTTTGTGAGAAGCAGTGTGTGCTGGAATCATGCCATAGTGTCCTACAACATATTCCCACTGAGTTTTCAAGTCAATTTCTATAAATAAATAGTAGTTTAGTCAGAAGGAACGTTATATAAAAGAATTGACAAAGAATTAAAACAAAAAAGCAAAAGTATATCTTAGACATGAAATTCCACCTTTCTTAACTTCTGGCACCTATGTAACATATACAGGCGCCAGCAAAGAGGGTGGGCTTTAGCACCAACATGCTGCACATGAACTTTAATGGCATCCCAGTCTTAGTCCGTAGGGTTCAATATGGAGTTGGCCCACCCTTTGCAGCTATAACAGCTTCAACTCTTCTGGGAAGGCCGTCCACAAGGTTTAGGAGTGTGTCTAAATGTCTCTTTTCGGGGGCGCCTGAATTAAAGCGGCGGGGGGGGTGTTTTGAAGCTTCAAAAAAGGTGCACTGCGCAGTGCACCCAGGTGTGTTAGCAAAGCAAATAAATATTTGCTTTGCCAAAACAGAACCGTCTCTCAGCCAATCAGGAGGCCTGGAGGTAATACCGGGCACCTGATTGGCTGAAGGTAGAGGCAATCTCATTGGCTGCCTAGCAAAACAGGAAGAAGACATGCATGGAGGACGCATGGAGGACACTGAGCCATCGCCGTGCTACCTGTCCCACAGCTCGCCGCCTGACCCACCACCACGATGGGGTAAGTGCCGGGCAGACAGCGGACGGGCGGGGGGGGGGGCACAAAGGCTGCAATTGATGGAGCACAGTTGGCTGCATTTGCGGGGCACAGTGGCTGCATATTATGGGCACAGAGGCTGCAATTGATGGGGCACAGTTGGCTGCATTTGATGAGCACAGAGGCTGCATATGATGGGCACAGAGGCTGCATATGATGGGCACAGTTGGCTGCATATCATGGGCACAGTTGGCTGCATATGATGGGCACAGTTGGCTGCATATGATGGGCACAGTTGGCTGCATATGATGGGCACAGTGGCTGCATATGATGGGCACAGTGGCTGCATATGATGGGCACAGTGGCTGCATATGATGAACAGAGTGGCTGTATATGATGGGCGGAGTAGCTAAATAGGATGGGCACAGTGGCTGCATTTGATGGGCAAAGTGGCTGCAATTGATGGCACAGTGAGGCTGCAATTGATGTTTTTGTTTCAGTATTTTTCAGAATTTTTCAGTTCATTTGTGCCCCCCAAAAATGTTTGAGCACCAGCTGCCACTGATGTCGGCCCTAAATGAGTCATTCATGATAGGAGAGGCAAATCCCCAGCTGCGTCTTTGTCATTACTAAGGCCCCTTTCACACTGGGTCGGTTTGCAGGCGCTATTGCACTAAAAATAGACTGACCTGAAACTGCCGCTGCTGTGTCTCCAGTGTGAAAGCCCCGAGGGCTTTCACACTGGAGCGGTGCGCTGACAAGAGGGAAAAAAAACTCCTGCAAACAGCATCTTTGGAGCGGTGAAGGAGCGATGTATACACCGCTCCTAAACCATTCTTGCCCATTGAAATCAATGGGGCAGTGGGGCTATACCGCTGGCATAGCGCTGCTATAGCGGCGCTTTGCGGGTGGTTTTAACCCTTTTTCGGTCGCTAGCTAGTGGACGAATACTGCCACTAAAACGACGGTAAAACGCTGCTAAAAATAGCGGCGTTTTACCGCCGACGCCCCCACGGCCCAGTGCGAAAGGGGCCTAAAACTGCATCTTTTACAAAAAAAATAATAAAATTGACTGATTTTAAAGGGAAAACTTTTGTTTGCAAAAAAAAAAAACATTACCGTAACAAAACTATGCAAAATATGTTAGAAGAATTCCTAAACAGTAAAATAATCATTAAAATTGTTCAGAAGACAATTGGAGTGGCTATTGGCTTCTATGTGCTGCTCCTTTAAGAGAGCGTCTGGCTGGGTACATAGTTCCCTTTGCTGAGGACAGACTGTTTACGTTGTTATTGGAGTCACAATGCACTCCGTGACCTACAGCTGTGTGTGTGAATCTGCAAATTTTAAAAGCTGGCGAGATGTGTTCTAGTCTGATTATGGAGCGTGCGGGCTTCAAGATTTAGTGCTTTACAAAAAAAAAAAAAAAAAAAAAGTTCTGCAAATGTTTTGACCCTGTAACAACAACCAAGACTCATTGGGGGTTGATTTCCTAACGGTATATAGACTGTGCACTTTGCAAGCACAGTTGCTCCAGAGTTTAGTAAATGACAGCGATTAGAAAGAGGGGACAAAATAATACATGTAGTTTGTCACCTGGGGAACCGCTTGTCAACCGTACACTGTACATATACGGCGGCAAGGCGGCTCTGCTGCGCAGGATCGCGTACCTAGTATGTGATCCTGCACTTCCGGGTCACCGCCGGCTCCCACTGTGATTAGACCGATCAGGAGCCGATTGACGGGTACAGTGGACTCGATGTTCGCTGGCACCTGCCGAAGCTTCGGTACACAGACAGAATGGCGGGTACCTGTACGTGATAAGTAAAAGGATTGAGTGGGCAAATCTGTAGTCCATATAGCGATTTTAATGGTTGGTTACAAAAAGCGAGAAGCAAAACAGTTGACGCGTTTCGGCAGCAGCCTCAGTCGTAGCATGCTGCGACCAGGGATGTTGCGAAACGCGTCAGTGGTCTACACGGACGAGTCATATGGACTACAGAGTTGCCGGCTCAATCCTTTAACTTGCTTCTGTTGTAGTGTGTAAGGACACATTGAGCCTGAGCACCTGAAAGAGGATCTTGCAAATTGGACTGGGAGTTCCCCGCTGTGTGCGCTGTCTCTCTTTAACCGCTTCAGCCCCTGGAAGGATTTACCCCCTTCCTGACCAGAGCACTTTTTTGCGATTCGGCACTGCATCGCTTTAACTGACAATTGCACGGACGTGCGACGTTGCACCCAAACAAAATGACGTCCTTTTTTTCCCCACAAATAGAGCTTTATTTTGGTGGTATTTGATCACCTCTGCGGTTTTTATTTTTTGCGCTATAAACAAAAAAAAGAGCAACAATTTAAAAAAAAAAAAGCAATATTTTTTACTTTTTGCTATAATAAATATCCCCAAAAAATATATAAGAAAACAAATTTCTTTCTCAGTTTAGGCCGATATGTATTCTTTTACATATTTTTAATAAAAAATATTGCAATAAGCGTATATTGATTGGTTTGCGCAAAAGTTATCGGGTCTACAAAATAGGGGATAGATTTATGGCATTTTTATTATTAAATTTTTTTTATTAGTAATGGCGGCAATCTTTTTATCATGTCTGCGATATTATGGCGGACACATTGGACACTTTTGACACTATTTTGGGACCATTGTCATTTATACAGCGATCAGTGCTATAAAAATGCACTGATTACTGTGTAAATGACACTGGCAGGGAAGGGGTTAAACAGTAGGGGGGATCAAGGGGTTAAGTGTGTCCTAGGGAGTGATTCTAACTGTGGGGGGAGGGGCTACCACTGACATGACAGCGATCACTATTCCTGATCACTGGGAGCAGTAGATCCCTGTCATGTCATTAGGCAGAACAGGGAAACGCCTTGTTTACATAGGCATCTCCCTGTTCTGCCTCTCCGTGACACGATCGCGGGCCCCCGCGGACATCAAGTCTGCAGGACTCGCGGGCACAGTCATGGAGTCCTCGGCACGCCCAGAATGCCCAGATTTAAAGGGGACATACCTGAACGCCCATTTGCACAGCCCTGCCATTGTGCCGATGTATATCGTCGTGCGCTGGTCGGCATGTGGTTAAACTTACCTCTACGTGAGCCTGCACTTACGGGTCTAGGGACGCGCACACGTGCCGCCGACGGCTCGCTCCTGCTGTGATTGGATATAGCGGGAGTCAATCAGCAGGTCTGACAGACTCGATGTCCGCCGCAACCCGCCGATCATTCGAGAGAGAAACAGAACGGCAGTCTGCCTATGTAAACAAGGCAGACTGCCGTTCTGTCAGTAGGGAAGGTATTGATCCTGTGTTCCTGTAAAGCAGGAACACAGGATCTTTGCCTTCCCATAGTACAAGCACCTCCCCCACAGTCAGTAAGCACTCCCTAGGCACACATTTAACCCTTTCATTGGCCCTGATGTTAACCCCTTCCCAGCCAGTGTCATTAGTACAGTGACAGTGCATATTTTTAGCACACATACGGGCCGCTCATTTCATCAGTTTAGTCACGTTTCTTTTGTTATCAGTTTTTTCCGTCAACATCAGTTTTCACATCCTTTTTTCATCCGTTTTTCATTCGTTGTCACCTAGTGTCATCCGTTTTTATTCCGATACTTTTTTTTCACATATAAATAATAGGGGCTTTCATCCGTTAAAGAAAAACTGATGTTGACGGAAGCGGATGAAAATGGATGTAAATGGATGATTATCCATTTACATCTTTTTTTCCATAGGAATGCATTGATGTCCATTTTTTATTCGTTAACGGATGGATGAAAAAAGGACGAACGTACTATGTGAACAGAACGCACATAGATACCACCCGTTCTTATGAATTGAGAAGCTCACATGTGTGTCAGCGACGTTATATTAATCTGTTTATGAACAATTCTGCATTGGAATGTACTTTCATGGTTTGTATCTATGTTTGGTGAGACAGGACACCTTTGGTGCTTTTGTTATACTGTACTTTGATGGATTTTCTATATAAATAGAGAATTTGAAAAAAAAAAGAAAAAAGGACGATGTGTGAAAGGGTCCTTAGTGTCACTGGTCCCCAAAAAAAGTGTCACTTAGTGTCCAATTTATCTGCCGCAATATCGCAGCCAGGGCTGGACTGGGAAAATTTTGGCCCTGGACTTCCTCATCACCCGCCCACTTTAATTTTGAGTGTCCCCAACAGCGCCCCCCTTACATCAGAGAGTCCCAATCAGCAGCTCCCTTCACAGAGAGTCCCAATCAGCAGCCCCCTTCACATAAGAGAGTCACCACCAGCAGCCCCTTCACATCAGAGTCCCCACCAGTAGCCCCCTTCACATCAGTGTCCCCACCAGCAGCCCCCTTCACATCAGAGAGTCCCCATCAGCAGCCCCCTTCACATCAGAGTCCCCATCAGTAGCCCCTTCACATCAGAGAGTCCCTATCAGAGAGTCCCTATCAGCAGCCCCCTTCACATCAGAGTCCCCACCAGCAGCCCCCTTCACATCAGAGTGCCCCCATCAGAAGCCCCCTTCACATCAGTGTGTCCTCATCAGCAGCCCCCTTCACATCAGAGTGTCCTCATCAGCAGCCCCCTTCACATCAGAGTGTCCCCATCAGCAGCCCCCTTCACATCAGAGTGTCCTCATCAGCAGCTCCCTTCACATCAGAGTGTCCCCATCAGCAGCCCCCTTCACATCAGAGTGTCCCCATCAGCAGCCCCCTTCACATCAGAGTGTCCCCATCAGCAGCCCCCTTCTCATCAGAGTGTCCCCATCAGCAGCCCCCTTCTCATCAGAGTGTCCCCATCAGCAGCCCCCTTCTCATCAGAGTGTCCCCATCAGCAGCCCCCTTCTCATCAGAGTGTCCCCATCAGCAGCCCCCTTCTCATCAGAGTGTCCCCATCAGCAGCCCCCTTCTCATCAGAGTGTCCCCTTCAGCAGCCCCTTCACATCAGAGTGTCAGCATCAGCAGTCCCCTTCACATCAGAGTGTCCCCATCAGAAGCCCCCTTCACATCAGAGTGTCCCCATCAGAAGCCCCCTTCACATCAGAGTGTCCCCATCATCAGCCCCCTTCACATCAGAGAGCCCCCACCAGCAGCCCCCTTCACATCAGAGTGTCCTCCCTCTCCTCCCCCTCCCACGTGTACTCACAGTTTTGAAGGCAGCTTCTCGTTCCTCTCTCCAGTCATGTGATAACAAGTGATAAGGGGAGAAGAAGAAGGAAAGTCTGCCGGCTGTCTATCTCCCCCTGCAGGCTGGAGGGAGCAGTAAGCCTAATGCTCTCTCCAGCAAGTGATGGAAGCTGCTCCTCCTGACAGGAGTGAAATTGCGATCACTCACTGTCAGAGAGGAGCGGCTCCAGGACTGCGCCTGACCAGCCCACTGAGCCATTGGCCCACCGGGAAACTCCAGGTAGTCCCGATGGCCAGTAAATGCCTGATCGCAGCCCTGCTATAAGTCGCTGATCGCCGCCATTACTAGTAAAAAAAATAAATAAACATTCCATAAATATATCCCATAGTTTGTAGACGCTATAACTTTTTCTCAAACCATTTAATATACGCTTATTGGGATTTTTTTTTTTTACCAAAAATATGTAGCAGAATACATATTGCCCTAAATTGATGAAGAAATTAAATTTTTTACATTTTTTTATGAGATATATTTTAAAGCAGAAAGTCAAAAATATTGTTTTTTTTTCCCAAAATTGTCGCTCTTTTTTTATTTATAGCACAACAAATAAAAAACGCAGAGGTGATCAAATACCACCAAAAGAAAGCTCTATTTGTGGGGGGAAAAAAAGGACATCAATTCTATGCATTAAGATAAAAAGCCTTCTGTGTGCAGCAGCACCCCTCGGCCCCCCTTATTCTTACCTGAGCCCCCTCTCTGTCCAGCAATGTCCACGAGTGTCTAGGCCGTCCGAGACTCTCCCTCCTGATTGGCTGAGACACAGCAGTGGTGCCATTGGCTCCTGCTGCTATCAATCAAAATCATTTAGCCAGTCAGGAAAGAGAGGGGGCAGGGCCAGGCTGCAGCTCCATGTCTGAATGGACACAGGGAGCTGTGACTCGGCTTGAGTGCCCCTATAGCAAGCTGCTTGCTGTGGGGGCACTCAACAGGACGGAGGGGCCAGGAGCAACAAAGAGGGACCCGACAAGAGGAGGATCCGGGTTACTCTGTGTAAAACCAACTGCACAGAGGAGGTAAGTATAACATGTTTGTTATTTTTATAGAAAAAAAAAATTAGACTTTACAATCACTTTAAGCAGGGAATGAAAACCACTAGATCCCCAGTAAAAGCAGCACACAGTACACACATTACACATAGTTAGGTATATATTTAACCCCTTATCATCCTAGATGTTAACCTGCCCAGTGTCTTTAGTACAGTGACAGTGCATATTATTAGCACTGATCACTGTAATAATGGCACTGGTGATGTGACAGTCAGTTCCCACAAAGTGTCAGTTAGTGTCAGATTGGCCGTGGCACTATCGCAGTCCTGTTATTAGTCGCTGGTTGCTATCATTACTAGTATAAAAAAAATTCAGTCTATATCCCATAGTTTGTAGATGCTATAACTTTTACACAAACCAAACAATACACACTTATTGGTGGAGTATGTAGCGCTGGTAGATTTTTGATCTACCGCTGATAGGTAAATCTAGTGGGTTACTTGTTAGGTGAAGTTAGATTTGCCTCTGTTCCAGCTTGGCTGAGTTGCATGTGGTTCCACACTGTGCCGGTGGGTGTCGTTGTCACCATGGGCTTGTGTTGGAAAAGCAACGTGTTGAAGCGTATGAGCGCTCCTCTGTCCCGGGGACAACTCGGGGGAGGTGGTCCTCCGATTTGCCTTCTGGGAGAGGGTATTTGTGGGACAGACGCCATATTTTGGGGTTCGTTTTTCAGCCACCTGCTGGCCCTCCTGGCCGACAGGTATGCGTTAAGAGTACCACCTCGTGGTCCTCCGTTCCAGAGGCCCACGTCGCTGCAGCGTGTGGGCGGGCTCAGAAGCCTGTCTGGGGCCTACCACAGCAGCGGAGGAATGGTCCTGAGCTGTCTATCCAGAGTGAAGAAGCTGGACAACCGAGAAGATCCCAGGGGAGGACCCGTCATGGAAGGATCATGCAGAGTGCTGGTCTGGAGAGGGGCCTGGTGACTCGGTTGGAGAAGTAGTCTTACTGCATAGTACTGCCGGGTTGGCTTAAAGGCAGGGCCGGATTAACATAGGGGCTGATGGAGCTGCAGCTCCAGGCCCCTGCCTTAAAATCGGCCCTCCCAGTCAGCAGTATAAGCCTGATTTCTCCTGTCCATAAACTTCTCTGGGACAGGAGAAGCTGTGTGTAAATGGAGGGGTGTCTGGCTGCATCTGTGTTGGCTCACTGTGTTTATTACAGTGTCAAAGTGCACAGTTCCCCCCCTACACAAATGGCTCTGCCTTCCCCCTCCCCTCTCTCCTTTCTCTCTGTGTGCAGTGAAGGAGCCGTGTGGGCTGGGAAATTATGAACAGAGCAGCCGGCAGATAGAAGGTGAACAGATATGTGAGTGATGAGCTTCCCATCCAAGTGTGAGCTCAGTGACTGGACTCTTATCTCCCTTCTCTCCCCCTCTTTTACCTTTATCTTCAGCAATGGCTGTTATAACTGCAGTCAATATGTAGACTCGGCTCCTTGTGCTTTTAGGTGGGTTCACACTGGTTTGCTGTGTTTTGGCCCATTGCTGGTGTATCCGCAGTTTTCCTGCGTTTTACCCACAGTCCTATTGATTTCTATTAGGTTGCATGTTTTTTCTGAAAGCGCACCAAAATCAATAGGACTGCAAGCTAAAACTGCAGATACACAAGCAGTGCGCCCAAACTGCAGCAAACCAGTGTGAGCCCAAAGGCTGTACACACAACCCTCTATAGAACTTGGTCTGATCAATACTCCTGGCATTCATTTTACACACAACCATACCATCCCAGATGAGGAGGGGTGGGGGCTTCAGGAATTTGTTTGACTATGCAGGCCCTGTCCCTTCTACCCATCCTGGAAGAGTCCTGGAGGAAGTGGCAGGCTGCTGGTGGCAAGTGGCACACTGTATCTGGTGGCAAGCTGCTGGTGGCAAGTGGCACACTATCTGGTGGAAGGCTGCTGGTGGTAAGTGACACACTGTATCTGGTGGTAGGCTGTGGTTGGCAAGTGGCACACTGTATCTGGTGACAGGCTGCTGGTGGCAAGTGGCACACTGTATCTGGTGGCAGGCTGCTGGTGGCAAGTGGCACACTATCTGGTGGCAGGCTTCTAGTGGCAAGTGGCACACTGTATCTGGTGGCAGGCTGCTGGTGGCAAGTGGCACACTGTATCTGGTGGTAGGCTGTGGTTGGCAAGTGGCACACTATCTGGTGGCAGGCTGCTGGTGGCAAGTAGCACACTGTATCTGGTGGCAAGTTGCACACTGTATCTGGTGGCAGGCTGCTGGTGGCAAGTGGCACACTGTATCTGGTGGCAAGCTGCTGGTTGCAAGTGGCACACTATCTGGTGGAAGGCTGCTGGTGGTAAGTGACACACTGTATCTGGTGGTAGGCTGTGGTTGGCAAATGGCACACTGTATCTGGTGGCAGGCTGCTGGTGGCAAGTGGCACACTGTATCTGGTGGCAGGCTGCTGGTGGCAAGTGGCACACTGTATCTGGTGGTAGGCTGTGGTTGGCAAGTGGCACACTGTATCTGGTGGCAGGCTGCTGGTGGCAAGTGGCACACTGTATCTGGTGGCAGGCTTCTAGTGGCAAGTGGCACACTGTATCTGGTGGCAGGCTGCTGGTGGCAAGTGGCACACTGTATCTGGTGGCAGGCTGCTGGTGGCACACTGTATCTGGTGGTAGGCTGTGGTTGGCAAGTGGCACACTATCTGGTGGCAGGCTGCTGGTGGCAAGTAGCACACTGTATCTGGTGGCAAGTGGCACACTGTATCTGGTGGCAGGCTGCTGGTGGCAAGTGGCACACTGTATCTGGTGGCAAGCTGCTGGTGGCAAGTGGCACACTATCTGGTGGAAGGCTGCTGGTGGTAAGTGACACACTGTATCTGGTGGTAGGCTGTGGTTGGCAAGTGGCACACTGTATCTGGTGGCAGGCTGCTGGTGGCAAGTGGCACACTATCTGGTGGAAGGCTGGTGGTGGTAAGTGACACACTGTATCTGGTGGTAGGCTGTGGTTGGCAAGTGGCACACTGTATCTGGTGGCAGGCTGCTGGTGGCAAGTGGCACACTGTATCTGGTGGCAGGCTGCCGGTGGCAAGTGGCACACTGTATCTGGTGGTAGGCTGTGGCTGGCAAGTGGCACAATGTATCTGGTGGTAGGCTGCTGGTGGCAAGTGGCACACTGTATCTGATGGCAGGCTGCTGGTGGCAAGTGGCACACTATCTGGTGGAAGGCTGCTGGTGGTAAGTGACACACTGTATCTGGTGGAAGGCTGTGGTTGGCAAGTGGCACACTGTATCTGATGGAAGGCTGCTGGTGGCAAGTGGCACACTGTATCTGGTGGCAAGTGGCACAATGTACCTGGTGGCAGGCTGCTGGTGGCAAGTGGTGCACTGTATCTGGTGGCAAGTGGCACAATGTATCTGGTGACAGGCTGCTGGTGGCAAGTGACACACTGTATCTGGTGGCAGGCTGCTGGTGGCAAGTGGCACACTGTATCTGGTGGCAATTGGCACAATGTATCTGGTGGCAAGTGGCACAATGTATCTGGTGACAGGCTGCTGGTGGCAAGTGACACACTGTATCTGGTGGCAAGTGGCACAATGTATCTGGTGGCAAGTGGCACACTGTATCTAGTGGCAGGCTGCTGGTGGCAAGTGGCACACTGTATCTGGTGACAGGCTGTCGGTAGCAAGTGGTACACTGTATCTGGTGACAGGCTGTGGTTGGCAAGTGGCGCACTGTATCTGGTGAAAGGCTGCTGTTGGCAAGTGGCACACTGTATCTGGTGGCTGGCTGCTAGTGGCAAGTGGCACACTGTATCTGGTGACAGGCTGTCGGTAGCAAGTGGTACACTGTATCTGGTGACAGGCTGTGGTTGGCAAGTGGCGCACTGTATCTGGTGAAAGGCTGCTGTTGGCAAGTGGCACACTGTATCTGGTGGCAGGCTGCTGGTGGCAATTGGCACATTGTATCTGGTGGCAGGCTGTGGGTAGCAAGTGGCACACTGTATCTGGTGGCAAGTGGCACACTGTATCTGGTGGCAAGTGGCACACTGTATCTGGTGGCAGGCTGCTGGTGGCAAGTGACATGCTGCATCTAGCGGCAGGCAACTGTGGAAAGTGATACACTACATCTGGTGGCAGGCTATGGGTGGCAAGTGACAAGCTGCATCTGGTGGCAAGTGACAAGCTCAGGTCCCACTAATTCTGCACGATGGTGAGTTGAACTATTTCACTATATATTACAATGTAGTAACTGAAATAATGGAATTTGATCATCCTGACACCATATCAAGCATGGTGTCAGGATGATTGATTTTAAGTACTAACACCAGCCATTTGCCTGACAAATCACCTCCACCGCCGATTTCCCTGCCAACCCCGAGACTACATCCTCCACCCTCATCTTTTTTTTGGGAAAAGGGGGATGTCCCTAAATGACAGTTTGGAAATGTGGTCTCCCTATGTTGCTGCTGGTGAGAGACCGCATAGCAGGTGGTATTGGTGGTATTGCTGCTGCTCAGAGGCTGCAAGGCTGGTATTACTGGTGAGAGTATATTTAATTCGTTTTAGCGAAAAATTGTTTGCATTTTCATTTTGTTTCCATAAAAAGGCCCACCGAAATTCTCAGCACCAGGCCTATGATGCTCTTAATCTGGCCCTGCTTAAAGGTTCAAGTACTGTGTCAGACATTCATCGCAAACCAATACATCCTGTGGCAGAGGATCGTACGGGTTTTATTCCAAAAAAGTCTGTGGCATAGACTTTTGTTCGTGCTGCGTACTGGCTGCTAGGCAAGTGAGAGATGTCTATTAAGGCGGGCAAAGATTAAATCCTATAAAGGGGAGACTATTCAGCTACAAGTGTTCAATTGCAAAGAAAGTTCTGAAGAATACTACTGAAAGGTATTTGAGCTTCCCTGCAGCTTTCCTTCTGCCTCTTTCCCACTACTTCCTTTATTTGTTCATTAAAGCATTGGAAAAATATACTCAAGTGTTCAGTGCTTGCATCGCCCAGAGGTAAACTCAACGGAACCCTAGACCCGGTGCCGGTGAAACAGAGGTATCGAGAGTGAAGGTAACAAGCCCGTTTTAAACCAGCAGCTCCACCGAGAGTTATTGCTACACAAATAAATGTTCATAAGTGATTCATCAGTTGTTTAAAAACTTCAACAATCGATACATCTAGTGCTTGAGATCCCTCTAGAAATTGCACTCACCAGAAAGAAGATCAATCGAAAGCCTTGTGGTGTATGTTAAGTGGCTCCGATCGCTGCCAAACGAACATCAATCCAAATCCACAGTGACCGATCAGTAAATAGGGAGGCCAGCACTCTTGTCTTCTAATTCACCCAGATCCAGTCAGCTGAAAGCTATCCTTAGTACTCGGGCAAATAAGGAGAGAGGAAGCCTCATAGTGTAAAACTGTAAAGCTTTTAATATCCGGAAAAAAAAACACCCCTCCCTTATTACATTGAATTTACAAACAAGTAAAAAAATAGGGCATCCAATAAATGGTAGCGTGGTACATTCAGTTATGAGAATCTCACCACCTGTCGGAGAGCTGTAATTGTCCGTGGTGGTTCCTGGGGAGAGCCCAGGTAGGCAAGCCGTGTGGTACACCTAGACGCGTTTCGTGAATCCGTCTATAAAAACTCAACATTATCAGACCCTTATAATTCTACTCAATACATTTAAACTTTTTTTTTTTTTTTTTACTATTTTGGGCCAGTTTTTCCTTGATAATAAAAAAAAAAAAAAAAAAAAAAACAGAGCTTATTTCTCTCTCTTATGTTATTCTTATAATATGAAGATTCTCTTCTTCTACTCTTCACCACTCTAGCAGGAAGAATCCTTTGCTCATGTTATAAAACACATGTGTAACTCGTCATTACCAAACACCAGAAGAACACAATGTAACAATCCGATTCTCCATATTAAATGTGACTTTAATAAAGTCTGAATTACGTGCTGTGTTCTCACTGAGACATTCCTCATTATCACATATGGATAAAGGCCATTTAATTAGCGGTTTCATATCATTGTGATAATTACTCATAATCAAAGAGGGAATGAAAAAAACAACAGGGCAATGTGCCAAGGAATAACTAGAAGCACAGGGGGTGGTGGCGGGGTGGATATGTTCAGTGCCAAGATAGAGCGAGCCCTAATAGAGGGTGTAAATGGGCAAACCGAGATATAGATTTGTGATATAATGACATCATCATGCCCTGGGGGGGCGATCTCTCCTATGGCAATTATGGCACAGTTTGAGTCCAAGTTGTTTAAAAACAATCTGATTATAGATGTTGTTTTTTCCGGTTTCTACAAAAGAATTTAGATATACAGCAATATACAAACCCCTGTTATTTAGAAAGGAAGAGTGAATGAGGGGAATTAGGATGAGGGGAATTAGTGAATTAGGGGAAAAGGATCTTGTACTGTAATTCTTTTAAACGCGCCCCGTCCAGCCGAGCTCACGCGCAGAAGCGAACACATACGTGAGTAGCGCTTGCATATGAAAACGGTGTTCAAACCACACATGTGAGGTATCGCCACGATCGGTAGAGCGAGAGCAATAATTCTAGCCCTAGACCTCCTCTGTAACTCAAAACATGCAACCTGTAGAATTTTTTTAAACGTCGCCTATGGAGATTTTTAAGGGTAAAAGTTTGTCGTCAATCCACGAGCGGGCGCAATTTTGAAGCGTGACATGTTGGGTGTCAATTTACTCGGCGTAACATTATCTTTCACAATTTAAAAAAAATTGGGCTAACTTTACTGTTGTCTTATTTTTTAAATCAAAAAAGTGTATTTTTTCCAAAAAAAGTATGCTTGTAAGACCGCTGCGCAAATACGGTGTGACAGAAAGTATTGCAACAACCGCCATTTTATTCTCTACAGAAAAAATGTATAATGTTTGGGGGGTTCTGAGTAATTTTCTAGCAAAAAAAAAAAAACTGTTTTTAACTTGTAAACAACAAATCTCAATAAGAGGCTCGGTCCTTAAGTGGTTAATCAGAGAAGCAGCCAAGAGGTCCATGGTAACTCTGAAGGAGCTGCAGAAATCCACAGCTCAGGTGGGGGAATCTGTCCACAGGACAACTATTAGTCATGCACTCCACAAATCTGACCTTTATGGAAGAGTGGCAAGAAGAAAGACATTGTTGAAAGAAAACCATAAGAAGTCCTGTTTGCAGTGTGCGAGAAGCCATGTGGGGGACACAGCAAACATGTGGAAGAAGGTGCTGTGGTCAGATGAGATCAAAATGGAACTTTTTGGCCTAAAAGCAAAATGCTATGTGTGGCGGAAAACTAACACTGCACATCACCCTGA
The DNA here is from genome assembly GCF_042186555.1 of Aquarana catesbeiana. Lineage (NCBI taxonomy): Eukaryota > Metazoa > Chordata > Amphibia > Anura > Ranidae > Aquarana > Aquarana catesbeiana. The sequence continues at coordinate 27,087,363 of NC_133330.1, forward strand.
ACACACCATCCCCACTGTGAAACATGTTGTTGAGATGCTTTTCTTCAGCAGGGACAGGGAAGCTGGTCAGAGTTGATGGGAAGATGAATGGAGACAAATACAGGACAATCCTAGAAGAAAATCTGTTATAGTCTGCAAAAGACTTGAGACTGGGACGGAGGTTCACCTTCCAGCAGGACAACGACCCTAAACATACAGCCAGAACTACAATGGAATGGTTTAGATCAAAGCATATTTATGTGTTAGAATGGCCAGACCTAAATCCAATTGAGAATCTGTGGTAAGACTTGAAAATTGCTGTTCACGGACGCTCTCCATCCAATTTGACAGAGCTTGAGCTATTGTGCAAAGAAGAATGGGCAAAAATGTCCCTCTCTAAATGTGCAAAGCGGGTAGAGACATCCCCAAAAAGACTTGCAGCTGTAATTGCAGAGAAAGGTGGTCCTACAAAGTATTGACTCAGGTGGGTTGAATACAAATGCACGCCACACTTTTCACATATTTATTTGTAAAAAAATTAGAAAATCATTTATCATTTTCCTTCCAGTTCACAATTATGTGCCACTTTGTGTTGGTCTATCACATAAAATCCCAATAAAATACATTTAAGTTTTTGGTTGTAACATGAGAAAATGTGGAAAATGAGGGTATGAATACTTTTTCAAGGCGCTGTATATATACTTTATATACCAGTGGTCTCCAAACTGTGGCCCTTTGCTTGCCCTCAGCTGGCCCTTGGGGCACTATTCCACCAACTGACAACAGTGATGGGGCACCATTCCCCCTACTGGCATGTGAGAAGGTGGAAGCGCTTACACACCTGTATTAATTTCCCCTACTGACACCATTAATGGGGCACTATTCCTCCCACTGAAACCAGTAAGGTGGCACTGAAGCTGGGGCATTTTCTACTCCCAATGACTACAGTCCAGCCCCCCTAAGGCCCGAAGGATAGTAAACCGGCCCCTTACTTAGAAAGTTTGGAGACCCCTGGTATATCCCATAGTTTGTGGACTCTATAACTTTTCCTACAGAATAAATACTATACACTGATTCAGAGTATTTTCACCAAAGAAGTGTAGCAGAATACATTTTGGCCTAAATTGATGAAGAACAATTATTTATTTGCACAATTATATAACAGAAACAAAGAAAAACAAGTTGTTGTTTTTTTCAACATTTTCAGGTTTTTTTTTCGTTTATTTAAAAAAAAAAAAAAAAACCCCAGTGGTGATTACACCAATGGGGGACTCTAGTTCTTCTTTTTTTTTTTTTTACACTTTTTATTTTAAGAAATTTTTCATACAGATAAGAATGCAGAAAAAGCGTATACAAACTTTAACATAAGCCAACACATGACCCATGCGACATAAGAAACTGCACAATAAATGAACCATCCTGTCGATTGAAAAGTTACTCATCAAGGCCAAAGTCCAAGTGGCAAAACAAAGAGCGCATGCATCTCATCTGTGATTTTTTAACAGCAAGAAAAACAAAAATCAAATATATAACTGAGATTCAACATAGCATCATACAGTAGGTGGTAGGTGATGAGGGAGAAATCTCAATTCCCCACTTGCATGGCTGAAGCATATTAGCTTGAGCAAGTAAATTGGGTCCAATAGAACCACTTATGATTGAATTTTTCCTCTACACCAAAGCGAGGCCGTGATATTTTCCATGGAATAAATTTCATAAATTTTAGTAAACCACACGGACAGCGATGGGGAAATATCCTGTTTCCAGAGAAGCGGTGTGCATGCCCGGGCAGCATTCACCAGGTGAATCAACAGAGAATTTTTATATCGCTTCCTAGATAGGTCAGAGTGGTGCAGAAGATACCTGGCTGGGTCATCCCCCAAGTCAACATCCGTCAACTGTTTGATAGTCCCTCTAACCTGAGACCAAAAGTTGGTCAGCTTACTACATGACCAGAATATATGTACAGTGCCTTGAAAAAAGTATTCATATCCCTTGAAATTTTCCATATTTTGTCATGTTACAACCAAAAACGTAAATGTATTTTATTGGGATTTTATGTGATAGACCAAAACAAAGTGGCACATAATTGTGAAGTAGAAGGAAAATTATAAACGTTTTTCAGATTCTTTTACGAATAAATAAGTGCAAATTGTGGCGTGAGGTTGTAGAACCAGTCAATACTTTGTAGAATCGCCTTTCTCTGCAATTATAGCTGCAAGTCTTTTTGGGGATGTCTCTACCAGCTTTGCACATCTAGAGAGGGACATTTTTGCCCATTCTTCTTTGCAAAATATCTCAAGCTCTGTCAGATTGGATGGAGAGCGTCTGTGAACAGCAATTTTCAAGTCTTGCCACAGATTCTCAACTGGATTTAGGTCTGGACTTTGACTGGGCCATTCTAACACATGAATATGCTTTGATCTAAACCATTCCATTGTAGCTCTGGCTGTATGTTTAGGGTTGTTGTCCTGCTGGAAGGTGAACCTCCACCCCGGTCTCAGGTCTTTTGCAGACTCTAACAGTTTTCTTATAAGATTGCCCTGTATTTGGCTCCATCCATTTTCCCATCAACTCTGACCAGCTTCCCTGTCCCTGCTGAAGAAAAGCATCCCCACAACATGATGCTGCCACCACCATGTTTCACGGTGGGGATGGTGTTTTCAGGATGATATGCGGTGTTAGTTTTCCACCACACATAGAGTTTTGCTTTTAGGCCAAAAAGTTACATTTTGGTCTCATCTGACCAGAGCACCTTCTTCAACATGTTTGCTGTGTCCCCCACATGGCTTCTCGCGAACTATAAACAGGACTTCTTATGACTTTCTTTCAACAATGTCTTTCTTTTTGCCACTCTTCCATAAAGGTCAGATTTGTGGAGAGCACAACTAATAGTTGTCCTGTGGACAGATTCTCCCACCTGAGCTGTGGATCTCTGCAGCTCCTCTAGAGTTACCATGGACCTCTTGGCTGCTTCTCTGATGAATGCTCTCCTTGCCCGGCCGGTCAGTTTAGGTGGACGGCCATGTCTTGGTAGGTTTGCAATTGTTCCATTCTCATTACATTTTTGGATCATGAATTGAACAGTGCTCTGTGAGATGTTCAAAGCTTTGGATATTTTTTATAACCTAACCCTGATTTAAACTGCTCCACAACTTTATCCCTGACCTGTCTGGTGTGTTCCTTGGTTTTCATGATGCTGTTTGTTCACTAAGCTTCTCTAACAAACCTCTGAGGGCTTCACAGAACAGCTGTATTTATACTAAGATTAAATTACACACAGGTGGACTCTATTAACTAATTAGGTGACTTCTGAAAGCAATTGGTTCCACTAGATTTTAGTTAGGGTTATCAGAGTAAAGGGGGCTGAATACAAATGCACGCCACACTTTTCAGATATTTATTTGTAAACAAATTTGAAAAACTTTTATTACTTTCCTTCCGCTTCACAATTATGTGCCACTTTGTGTTGGTCTATCACATAAAATCCCAATAAAATACATTTACGTTTTTATTTGTAACATGACAAAATGTGGGAAATTTCAAGGAGTATGAATACTTTTTTTAAGGCACTGTAGGAGGAACCCCTCCTCCTTGCAATGCCAACAAGTATTCGACGTATCAGAGTAGAGCTTTCCCGTGACACTAGTTCTATGGACAATCAGGTATACCCTTTGGAGGGATTTCCTCTCCTTTTCTGTTTCCACTATGTTACAGGAAGTGAAGGGAAATCTCCCAATGGGACACAGATGAATAAATAAATAAATAATAACAGGGATTACAACCCTTCATTACTCCAAATGCCCAAATTGGAAAAAAAAAATAAGTCTTGCCTTTTAGTTTTACTTTAATGATCTTTTAATGAATATACAGTGGTGTTTATTAGTGTTTAAATTATATTTGCCTGCGATTTAGCTTTAATTGCTGACAAACATGTATGAAACGTTAATGACCCAACACTTAACAATTTGTATTCTTGGTGCCAGAGGTTATAACTGACACTAATGTTTATAAATGACAACACCGTAAGCACTCCGCAAGAACAGACATGTTGTACTTTCTGCTAGTTAATAATTTGCCAGGTTTATGAAATATTCTACTATGGGTTTGCTTTGTCCAGCAACGTCACAACGGAGGAATGGAAAACAAAGAGCGTACTGCGATAATTACAAAACATATTATATAACCTCATCAGGAGAAGACTTGTTATGACTTACATTTGATTATTTGATTGTAGCAACCAATCAGCTTGTCCCTTTCATTTTGTAACCTGCTGTAGAAATTTGAAGAAGAGAAATGGATTGGTGGTTGCTTTGGGAATTGCGAACATTACTCTTGTAGCACCCTCCTAGTTAGGCTGATAGAAAAATTTAGTTTTTGACTTCTTCTGTCATCAGATAACCAGTAATTGTTTGGTCTGGTCTGTGCAGAGCTTCACAGGCTGTGAGTCTGATTGCTTGCCTCTGGAGGAAGTTTCCAGAGCTTAGGGGAAGGAGAATTCAAACGACCAGCCTGAATTTTGAGCAGGGCCTAGCCAATCCCTTAAGTAGGTATGCCCAGATGGTGGCTGGGATGCTGTTAAAGTGATACTAAAGTCTCTTTTTTTTTAGTTAAAAATAACAAACATGGTATACATACATGCTCTGCACAGATCAGCCCAGATCCTCCTCTTCTCGGGTCCCTCTTCGGTGCTCTTGGCCCCTCCCTCCTGTTGAGTGCCCCCACAGCAAGCAGATTGCTATGGGGGCACCCGAGCGAAGCTGCAGCTGCCTGTGTCAATTCAGACACAGAGCCGTGGCCCTGCCCCACTCCCTCTCTCTCTCCTCATTGGCTGACTGACTTTGATTGACAGCAGCGGGAGCCAATGGCACTGCGCTGTTGTCTCAGCCGATGAGGAGGGGAGTCCCAGGCAGCCAAGACACTCCTACAACATCACTGGATCTAGAGAGGGCTCAGATAAGTATTAGGGGGGCTGAGGGAGGCTGCTGCACAGAATATAATGCATTAAGATAAAAAACTTTCTGCCGCTACATAACTTTAACTTCTTTATCCACCGTCGTTATACGTCAGTACTTTGAAGAGGAATATCAGATCGGCGATCGGATCCTCTCCCTAGCCTGCCATGGAGATGAGTGAGGGGAAAATGGCCCCCACCCGTCTCCATATCATTGCAGGGCAAAAGCGACGTCAAAACATCACTTCCGCCCAGAGTTTTTAAAGGGCAATTTAAGAAAAAAATTTTTTTTAAATTACATGTTTTATTTTTTTTCTTGCATTTTAGTGTAAATATGAGGTCTGAGGTCTTTTTGATCCCAGATCACATATTTAAGAGGTCCTGTCATGCTTTTTTTGTTTACATTCCTTGTAATAGTAATAAAAGTGACACAATTAAAAAAAAAAATAACAGTGTAAAAATAAAAAATAAAAGGTAAAATAAGAAAAAAAAACATTTTTTTAAACATGACCTGTCCCGCCAAGCTCGTGCGCAGAAGCGAACACATACGTGAGCAGCGCCCGCATATGAAAACGGTGTTCAAACCACACATGTGAGGTATCGCCGCGATCGGTAGAGCGAGAGCAATAATTCTAGCCCTAGACCTTCTCTGTAACTCAAAACATGCAACCTGTAGAATTTTTTAAATATCGCCTATGGAGATTTTTAAGGGTAAAAGTTTGTCGCCAATCCACGAGCGGGCGCAATTTTGAAGCATGACATGTTGGGTATCAATTTACTCAGCATAACATTATCTTTCACAATATAAAACAAAATTGGGCTAAATTTATTGTTGTCTTATTTTTTAATTCCAAAAAATATATTTTTTCCAAAAAAAAAGTGCGCTTGTAAGAGTGCTGCGCAAATACGGTGTGACAGAAAGTATTGCAACGACCGCCATTATATTCTCTAGGGTGTTAGAAAAAAATATATATAATGTTTAGCGGTTCTAAGTGATTTTCTAGCAAAAAAAAAAATGTTTTTAACTTGTAAACAACAAATCTCAGAAAGAGGCTCGGTCCTTAAGTGGTTAAATACTCTGGAGCCCTGAGGAGATTGTCCTTTTTTTCCTCCTGAGGGAATGGATCGTCGGTAAGCTGAGAGGAAGGTGCTTGAAGGTCAGGTTGATATAAATAATTTGATTCCTGGACAGGTGACTTCTATACCCCAGAGGATCTCCTAGGGCTCCTTGGCTTGTAGTATATAATGTAACAAAAATTTAAACTGAAGTGCCACACCACTGCTAAAAAGTCCAAATGCAACTTTATTCCAACAAAGGTCAGGGGGACAAACCAAAAAGTATCCAATGCATTTTGGGGGTCCAAAAATGACAACTGCTGACAAGGCCTGTGCTTGTCATCACACTGGAAGAAATAACAATAAAGGTCCAGTTCACTTCTAGCCTAGTCACATTGTTTTCCATTAAGCCCTGATTAAGAGTGCATTTTTAGAATGGCCCCCCTGATTTTTATTGGAATAAAGTTGTATCTGGACTTCTTAGCAGTGGTGTAGCACTTCAAATCCCATTGTGTTGCATTACTCTTGTTCATGCACTTTCCGTAGTAAGGTTCTGGACTTCGAGTATTTTTGCACAGTAGGGATGTTGTATAAGTATGAAGAAACGTGACACATAAAAATGATTTGATACATTTTACCCTATGATTACATACACAATATAGTCAAAATGTTTCTCGAAACCTGACCATCACACCTGTAGCAGTTTGCTGGACATTCCATTCCAAAACCATGGCCATTAATATGGAGTTGACCCCTGCCCCACTTTTTGGTTGTAACAGTCTCCATTCTTCTGAAAAGACTTTTCCCAAGATTTTTGGACTGTGTCTGGCAGAATTTGTGCCCATTGAGCCAAAAGAACACTTATGAGGTCAGGTATTGTACTTAGGTTGTTTGAGAAAACCTCGCTCGCAATTGGTATTCCAGTTAAAACCAAAGGTCTCCAGTAGGGTTGAGAAGTTGGAGTTCTGTGTAGGCCAGATTCACTTTAACGTTAGAGAAAAGAATGGACTTGGCTTCAAAAATAAGGGAGTACCACCCAGCACATGCCTTTATGTGTCATTTAATGGATGTTTTGTGAAATCATTTTTAAAGTCTTTTAAATATTTTTTCAACTAAAGATGGATTATTATTAGATAAAAATGCTTTTTTTTTTGCTTTTGCCTGGTTGCCTTTATTATCCAACAGAGGATAGAACAAGAAAGGAATTGGGGCATACCAAGTGCTAAGGACTCTCTTCTCACCCTATTTGACAGTGCTAAGTGCTGGAGGAGCCAATCACCATGCACCAGTGCTTTCAGACGGTAGGAAAGAGGGGTAAGGCTAGGTTCACCCTGTGGCTATCTGATCCATAATGATAGGTGCTGCCCCTGACATCTGCAAAGGGTTGCACATAATAGTCATTGAATGTAATTCTACGGTGAGCTGTCAGACACTGTAGACGTGCTACAGGAGATGTTGAGATACTATGGATATGCTAGAGGAGATAATCAGAGACTATGGGCCCAGTACAAGAGATGGATAGAGACTATGGGTACAGTACACTAAATGAACAGAGACTACGGGCATGATACAAGAAATGGACAGAGACTACGGACATTGTACGAGAGATGGTTATAGATTACGGGCACAGTACCAGAGTAGGACAGAGACTAAGGGCAGAGTACAAGAGATGGACAGAGACTATGGGCACAGTACAAGAGATGGATAGAGATTACGGGCACAGTACAAAAGATGGATAGAGATTATGGGCACAGTACAAAAGATAGTCAGAGACTATCGGCACAGTACAAGAGATGGTAGGAGACTATGGGCACATACAAGAGATGGATAGAGGTTACGGACACTGTAGACGTGCTACAGGAGATGTTGAGATACTATGGATATGCTAGAGGAGATAATCAGAGACTATGGGCCCAGTACAAGAGATGAACAGAGACTATGGGCACAGTACAAGAGATGGATAGAGACTATGGGTACAGTACACTAAATGAACAGAGACTACGGGCATGGTACAAGAAATGGACAGAGACTATGGACATTGTACGAGAGATGGTTAGAGATTACAGGCAGAGTACAAGAGATGGCCAGAGACTATGGGCACAGTACAAGAGATGGATAGAGATTACAGGCACAGTACAAGAGATGGCCAGAGACTATGGGCACTGTACAAGAGATGGATAGAGATTACGGGCACAGTACAAGAGATGGCCAGAGACTATGGGCACAGCACAAGAGATGGATAGAGATTACAGGCACTGTACAAGAGATGGCCAGAGACTATGGGCACTGTACAAGAGATGGATAGAGATTACGGGCACAGTACAAGAGATGGCCAGAGACTATGGGCACAGCACAAGAGATGGATAGAGATTACGGGCACAGTACAAGAGATGGCCAGAGACTATGGGCACAGTACAAGAGATGGATAAAGATTATGGGCACAGTACAAGAGATGGATAAAGATTATGGGCACACTACAAGAGATGGTCAGAGACTACGGGCACAGTACAAGAGATGGACAGAGACTATGGTCACAGTACAAGTGAAGGTTAGAGATTATGAGTACAGTACAAGAGATGGCCATAGACTATGGACACAGTACAAGAGATGGTCAAAGACTATGTGCAGGCTACAGGAGATGGTCACAGATTTCAGGCATGCTACATGAGACTATGGGCACAGTGCAAGAAATGGACAGAGACTATGCGCAGTACAAGAGATGGCCAGAGACTACAGGCACAGTACAAGAGATGGATAGAGATTATGGGCACAGTACAAAAGATAGCCAGAGACTATGGGCACAGTACAAGAGATGGTAGGAGACTATGGGCACAGTAGAAGAGATGGATAGAGATTACGGACACAGTACAAGAGATGGTTTAGAGACTATGGGCACAGTACAAGCGATGATCAGAGACTGTGGGCACAGTACAAGCGATGGTCAGAGACTATGGGCACAGTACAAGAGATGGATAGAGATTACGGGCACAGTACAAGAGATGGCCAGAGACTATGGGCACAGTACAAGCGATGGTCAGAGACTATGGGCACAGTACAAGCGATGGTCAGAGACTATGGGCACAGTACAAGCGATGGTCAGAGACTATGAGCATGCTACAGGAGATGGTCACAGATTTCAGGCATGCTACATGAGACTGCAGACACAAAAAAGAAAAGTGATGGACATCACAGAAGAAGTAAGTTAGTGTGATAGAAATAAACCAAAACATTTAACTTCTGGATTTCAGTCTAAAGAATATTTTGTTTATTGTTGTGATGTGATGAGACGTGAAGTGGAGAATGGGGACCTGACCATCATCACCGTCTTGTGTTCACATGATGTACTGGAAAGCTTAATCAGCAGCGGTGCCACGAGAAAATTATAAACCTCCCCACATACATGTCAAGTCAGCCATTGTGAAATCAACAAATGATCCAGATGACAGGAATACAGACGGGCTGGAAGAGTAAGCTCTAAGGAGCAGGGCCCTCTGATTCCTACTGTATCAAATTGTATTGTATTTGTACTGTCTACCCTCAAGCTGTAAAGCGCTACGTAAACTGTTGGCGCTATATAAATACTGTATAATAATAATAATAATAGTGTTATTACATTTACTGGTAGGAGAGTTCATGCCGAGCCAGGCAATTATTTAAAATGTACAACTCCACTTTTGTTGAGAAATAAACAATCTGCCCCAACACCTGCAGTGACAAAGTCTTAAAGTGTTACTAAACTCAGTAGCCTGCATTCACTATTTCTGGTCTAACACAGTACACAGAACATGGAAATGCAATCATTTTAGTAAATATAAACTGCTAAATACCTGTTCTCATCAGCAGTATATAGCAGTCTTGTGACTTCTATCAGCTTATAGGAGGAGTTTCATTCTCCCCTGATCCTCTGTTTGGACATGTCTGGACAGTGTTGATTGGTCATGTGCTGATCACATGCACTCTCCCAAGAAAATAAAAAAACTCCAACAATCAAGAACAAAATATTTCAGCAAAATATTTCAGCTGAATGTAAACATTCCTTGTAATAGGATTAGGGCATGACAGGTCCTCTTTACAGTGAGATCTGGGGTCTATAAGTCCCCAGTTCTCGCCTCTAGGCTGGAAAGCCTGTGAGAAAAACAAGCAAAAAAACGATCTCGGCTTCCCAGCTGAAGAAATGGCAATGTTTACATCTGCTGTGACCGGACGTGACGTCATAACGTCACGCCCGGCCTCCAAAGGTCATAGAGATGACCGGGGACCATTCAGTCCTTGGTCAGCTCCGTGATAAATGGCCGCCGCCGTTTTGCCAATTACATGAGCCGGTAGAAGCACCGGAGGGTGGAGGGAGGGGGTTGTTCCCTCCCGCAACCTGTAAAAACAATCAAGCGTCTGAACAGTCAATATGATTGCTTTTATGGTACTCAAAGTCCACAATGTCATATGATGTCCTTGGACGGGTAGTGCATAGCTCCCAACTGTCCCTGATTTCGAGAGACTGTCCCTGATTTGGAGCAATGTCCCTCTTTGCCCTCCATTTGTCCCTCATTTTGGTCTGATCTATATAGTTGTATATAAAATGCACTTTTTATCTTTAAAAAAGTGTTTCCCAGTGCTAAACCTTTCATCTCATTTCTAAATTGCTGCATTTGTACATTTTAAAAGCCAATATAAAGGAATAGTAGTGGTAAAAAAAGCCCTTCTGGATTTAATTAACTCTTTTTTGGTTAATTCTCCTTTAAGAGGGTGTGGCAGGGGGCGTGTCCTATGCCTACATACATTTGTTAGTAGGTGTCCCTCATTCCCATCTCAAAATGTTGGGAGGTATGGAAGTGGTTAAAGCGGAGTTCCACCCAAAAGTGTAACTTCCACTTTAAGCACTCCTCGCCCCCTTACATGCCACATTTGGCATGTATTTTTTTTTGGGGGGGGGGGGTGAGTGGGTGTCTATTTTAGAGAGGCTGTCCCACTTCCTTCTTCCGCTTCTCGGCTGCCTAGACTCCTCCTCTCCCCCTAGGTGGCCACTCCCTCTAGACAATCTTCTGGGACACATCACAGGTCCCCGAAGATTGCCTGTCCATTCGGAAAGCACAGCGCAACTTGCGCATGCGCAGTGTGCGCCCTGCTGTGAAGCCACAAGCTGTCACGGCCAGGTGCCCACAGTTCAAATGACGGCACTGCGGAGAAGAGGGGGGAGAAGAGTGAGGCTCTGGGCGCCCGTATCGCTGGACTGTGGGACAGGTAAGTGTCTGTTTATTAAAAGTCAGCAGATACACTTTTTGTGGCTGCTGACTTTTAATAAACGGAAAAAAGTCTGGAACTCCGCTTTAAATAAATGCGTTTCTGTTATAAAATTTTGCAAATAAATAATCTTTCTTCATAAATTTAGGCCAAAATGTATTCTGGTACATTTCTTTGGCAACAATAACCCAAATCAGTGTATTTTGTTTAGTCTGTAGGAAAGTTATAGAGTCCACAAACTATGGTATATATTGTATATAGGAAAAGGGGAGTGGGATTTTCAGGGTGCAGTTTAATTTGAAAAATAGTAATAACGACTATATTATATAAGACCGTTTTTTTATTATTTTAGAAAAAATAATAAAAATTGATAAACAGTACAGCCGTTGGCAAGTACAATCAATAAGTATTTACGGATACAGCATTAACATAGGTAAAGTTCCCAACATGTTTCACCCATATATCGGGCTTCTTCAGGGGATGCTGTCCAAGTAAACGGTACAAGCCTTCTAATAAAGAAACACATACATACAATGATTATAGTTAACAATAAATTTACAACCAAAATATATATATAGAATTTTAATTTAGATAATTTTACTGTATATATATATATATATATAATCTGAGAATCGATCAATCCTGATGTACTGATGTCATTTCTTGAGGCCCGAAAATGCCAGGACAGTACAAATATCCCCCAAGCGACCCTGTTTTGGAAAGTAGACAGTCTGAGGTATTAAGAGGCATGGCAAGCTTTTTTGAAGTTGTAATTTTTTTTTCACATTTTTTTTGAAAATGAAGACATTTTAAAAACATTTTTTTATATATATTTTTATTTTTTACATACTGTCACCAGTGCAGTACAGCGTCCTCATATAACGGGTGTGATAGTGACCAAGGACACTAACTGGTGACAGTATGTAAAAAAAAAAACAATAGTAACACTGAACAACTCTGGGGAAGTGATCAGGATTTTTTTCCCACACTATGATTGCTTATAGCATGAATTTCACTGCTATAAGCAAACATTTTTACTGAATGAAAGTGTGTATTCAGTGTTTACTGTTGTGATTAGCTGTGATCACATGGTTCAGATGGGCTGTGATTGGTCTGTCTGTACCATGTGATTGCTGTGACCAATCACAGCTAACAACACAATTGTAGACAATGAATGGCATGAAACAAAGCCATCTATTGTTTACAATTGTCATGTGATCTGTTGTGATTGGTCACAGCGATAACATGATACCGACAGCGGGCCGGTACACTGATCCGCCATCAGCCAATGGACACAGCCTTTGACAGATCGCGCGAGGCACATTCTGGGGAGGACGTATGACGTCCTGCCAGAACAATAGGTTCCTGCCTGGCTGTGATTTTACAATGGCCGGGGTGGAAAGCAGTTCAATTCTGTGACACGTTGTCACTATGCCCTGTGCGTAGGCACTGCTGTGTCATACATTTCACAGAGTCTGCCTTCTCAACTACAGAAGTGCTGAGAGGGGTAGTTTTAGGAGACAGAGTCAGTACAGGAAGCACTGCTTGCAGGCAGCAAGGTACCATGGGAAACATAGTCCTCAGAAATGGATGATAAACTGCAAAGCATGCTGGGAACCCAGAAAGTGGTGGAAAGAGACGGCCAGCAAACAGGCAGCACTCACAACATAAAAGAAGATTTTTCTAGTAAGCTTATATTGCTTATATTGGATTGTCAACAATAACAATTACAATGCTGATGCTAAAGTGTATGGTGTGATTATAGGTCTCCTTTAATGTACAGTACATCCGGAAAGTATTTATAGCGCTTCACTTTTTCCACATTTTGTTATGATACAGCCTTAGCCCAAAATGGATTAAATTCATTATTTTCTTCAAAATTCTACAAACAATACCCCATATTGACAACGTGAAAGAAGGTTGTTTGAAATCTTTGCAAATTTATTAAAAATAAAAAACAAAAAAAAATCCCATGTACATAAGTATTCACAGCCTTTAACATGACACTCACAGTTGAGCTCAGGTGCATCCTGTTTCCACTGATCCCCCTTGAGATGTTTCTACAACTTGATTGAAGTCCACCTGTGGCAAATTTAGTTGACTGGACATGATTTGGAAAGGCACACACTTGTCTACAGTATATAAGGTCCCACAGCTAACAGTGCATGTCAGAGCACAAACCAAGCCATGAAGTCCAAGGAATTGTCTGTAGACCTCAGAGACAGGATTGTATGGAGGCACAGATCTGGGGAAGGGTACAGAAAAATGTCTGCAGCAGTGACCTCCATCATCTGTAAATGGAAGAAGTTTGGAACCACCAGGACTCTTCCTAGAGCAAGCCGCCTGGCCAAACTGAGCGATCAGGAGTGAAGGGCCTTAGTCAGGGAGGGGACCAAGAACCCTATGGTCAGTCTGACAGAGCTCCAGCGTTTCTCTGCGGAGAGAGGAGAACCTTCCAGGAGAACAACCATCTCTTCAGCACTCCACCAATCAGGCCTGTATGGTAGAGTGGCCAGACGGAAGCCACTCATCAGTAGATGGCACATGACAGCCTGCCTGGAGTTTGCCAAAAGGTACCCGAAGGACTCTCAGGCTATGAGAAACAAAATTCCCTGGTCAGATGAAACAAAGATTGAACTCTTTGGCCTGAATGGCAAGCGTCATGTCTGGAGGAAACCAGGCACCTCTCATCACCCGGCCAATACCATCCCGACAGTGAAGCATGGTGGTGGCAGCACCATGGTGTGGGAATGTTTTTCAGCTTCAGGAACTGGGAGACTATTCAGGATCGAGAGAAAGATGAATGCAGCAATGTACAGAGACATCCTTGATGAAAACCTGCTCCTGAGCGCTCTGGACCTCACACTGGGCGAAGGTTCATCTTCCAACAGGACAACGACGCTAAGCACACAGCCAAGATAACAAAGGAGCGGCTACGGGACAACTCTGTTAATGTCCTTGAGTGGCCCAGCCAGAGCCCAGACTTGAACCCGATTGAACATCTCTGGAGAGATCTGAAAATGGCTGTGCACCGACACTCCCCATCCAACCTGATGGAGCTTGAGAGGTCCGGCAAAAAAAATGCCCAGAAATAGGTGTGCCAAGCTTATAGCATCATACTCAAAAAGACTTGAGGCTGTAATTGGTGCCAAAGGTGCTTCACCAAAGTATTGAGCAAAGGCTGTGATACTTATGTACATGGGATTTTTTTCGTATTTTATTTTTAATAGATTTACAAAGATTTCAAACAAACTTCTTTCACGTTGTCATTGTGGGGTATTCTTTAAAGGTATTTTGAGGAAAATAATTTATTGAATCCATTTTGGAATAAGGCTGTAACATAACAAAATGTGGAAAAAGTGAAGCGCTTTCCAGATGCACTGTATATAAGCAGAAAAATAGGTGTGTAAAAAAAATCAGTTATGTGCGGAGTTCTCCTTTAAGATGGGCTCCTCATTAATGCAATTCAGTTTGTTTTGAAACATTTTCGATTGAGGATTAACGTGACTTCACACGTGTGGGAGTACACTCTTTATCTATTTTCTATTTTCAGGGTGAAATAAAATTTCCTGAATTTACATAAGAATGAACATTCGTGTCTAATATTAATTATTTACAGGAGATGGCATTTTATTTTTTTATTTTTTTTTGTAGTAACATTTTACTTTTATGAACTCCAGACAGATATAAAAGACACTTATTAATGCATCTCAGTAATCATTAATACAATATTAAATGTACTTTTAAAAAAAATCAAGCAGTGTACATACCTGAATTTAAAGTATATGTGAACCCTCACCTTGTAAAACCATACAGTTTAAAATAGAAATGAGAGCTAAAACATTTGTGTATAGATATAAAAAATAAACATTATAAATACATTTTTCCATCTTTTTATACGTGATTGCATACTATCTGTTTTCAGCTGCATAGAGAGGTGAGGGAGGAATAAAAGCAGCACACTCATCTTCCTAGTGAATGTCTGTGCAGGGGGGGTGTCAGGACAAGGAGCGGGGGAGCAGGATGAGTTCCCAGCACAGCTACAGAATTAACCATGATGTGCTCTTCTGCTTAGTGTGGTCAGTTTTTAATAGAAAGGCAGAGGGACTGGCAGGATCACCAGGGCTTTCACATAAAGGGAGCAATACAAAGAGAACAGGAGACTTTCTCATACAAGTACATGGTACAGCAGCCACATATCAGGAATATGAAATGTTGGGTTTACACATAGCTCCCAACTGTCCCTGATTTGGTACAATGTCCCTCTGTCCCTCCTTCCTCCTCATTGGTCTCTCATTTTTGTCTGCTCTATATAGATGTATATAAAATGCACTTTTTATCTATCAAAAGGTGTTTTCCAGCGCTAAACCTTTCATCTGATTTCTAAATTGCTGCATTTGTAAATTCCAAAAGCCAATATAAAGGAATAGTAGTGGTAAAAAAAGCCTTTGTGTGTTTAAAAAAAATATTGTTTGTTTCTACAATTCTTCTTTAAGGGGGCGTGGCAAGGGGTGTGTCCTATGCCTACATACTTTTGCTGATAGATGTCCCTCATTCCCATCTCAAAAATTTGGGGGGTATGGTTTACATATTCTTTCACCTCTGCAATTCAAGTACAGCAGAGCTCAGGCTGGAGGAGGGAATGTACCAAGGGCACAAGGAGCATGCTGATAGTAGGACAGAGGAGAGTGACAGAAAGATGAGCCTGTCAATATGCTACTTCTCTTTTCACTGTCCAATAACAGGCAGAGGGAGGGACAAGACCCGTAAGTGCTACTGAACTGCAGAAGAGAAAAATGAGGTCTCCTGTCCTGACAAACATGACTATGCTGTATGGCAGAGTTGTCTAAATATCAGGACTGGATGGACAGAAGTACACATCATTTGGCAGGTAAACCCGCTACGTTATATGTATTTCATACTGTATGTGTACCTCGCTGTCTGCCTGGAATGCGGCTTTAAAGGTTGTTTCATCGTCATGGTATAATCACAAACTCTCTTTATTCTTTAAGCAGATTACGAGGACGTAATTACTCCTTAGAACAAAGAGGATGCTGAACCGGGCGGGAAATTAAAAAGAATTACATAATGAGAAGCATCCTTGGCTAGCTGCGTTCTCGGAATCCTGAATAAAACAGCAAATTAGAGCTTCCTGCGGGGTGTTCGGCTTTTGTCGGGCCACAATTGGTGTGATTCGCCGGTGGTTGGGAAGATTGGAGTTGTAGTAGTTTGAGGATAATTGCAGTGCAGTTGGTGGTCTGCACTTAGGTAAGGGACCATTCCCAACAGGAAGTTCAGTGAATGGAAGCTTCAAAACGGAAACATCTACATCTAAATTCTGCTCAAACATGAATTCATGTTTTTGTTTTTGATCAATTTTAGTTTTTTTTTTTTCATTTTTAAAAGTGTATATATATATATATATATATATATATATATATATATATACACATACTATATTGTCAGAAGTATTGCGACACCTGCCTTTACACACACATGAAATTTAACCACTAGCTGCTGGGCCACTGTCATATGACGTGATCTCCTTCGCAGGCTGCTAGGCAGCGTGTGCGCGCCACGTCACCGGGGACCCGATGCGCGTGCCCGGCGGCCACGATGTCCGCCGGGCACCCGCGATTGCCCAGTAACTGAGCAGGACCATGGATCACAGATCCACGTCCTGTCAGAGGAGAGGAGACCGATGGTGTGTCCTTTGTACATAGGGACACCGATCGGTCACCTTCCCCTAGTCAGTCCCCTCCCCCCACAGTTAGAATCACCTCCCAGGACACACATTGATCACCCCCTAGTGTTAACCCCTAACCTGCCAGTCACATTTACACAGTAATCAATGCTTTTTCATAGCACGGATCGCTGTATAAATGTGAATGGTCCCAAAAATGTGTCCAATGTGTCCGCCGCAATATCGCAGTCACGATAAAAATCGCAGATCGCCGCCATTACTAGTAAAAAAAAAATAAAAAATAATAATAAAAATGCTATAAATCTATCCCCTGTTTTGTAGACGCTATAACTTTTGCGCAAACCAATCAATATACGCTTATTGCGATTTTTTTTACCAAAATTATGCAGAAGAATACGTATCGGCCTAAACTGAGGAAAAAAAATAGTTTTAAAAAAAGAAAAATTGGATATTTATTTTAGCAAAAAGTAAAAAATATTGTGTTTTTTCAAACTTGTCCCTCTTCTCTTGTTTATAGCGCAAGACATAAAAACCGCAGAGGTGATCAAATACCACCAAAAAAAAGCTCTATTTGTGGGGGAAAAAATGATAAAAGTTTAATTTGGGTACAGCGTTGCATGACTGCTCAATTGTCATTCAAAATGTGACAGCGCTTAAAGCTGAAAAATGGCTTGGGCAGGAAGGGGGTGTTCGTGCTTGGTAGGCAAGTGGTTAATGCGGCATTCCACTCGTTTTTCTGTTTATTAAAAATCAACAGCTACAAAAAGTGTAGCTGACTCTCAACTCCTTCAGATCCGCGCTATAGCCAAATGACGGCTACAGCGCGGACCTACTTTGCCGGGAGGCCGTCAATAGATGCCCTCCCCTTTGCGCTGTGATCACTGAGTCAATGAGACTCGGGTGATCACAGATCGGAGTAAGGGGTCGATCCTGGCCCCTTATAGCACTTGTATAGTACTTTGTATAGCCCCCCCAGAGGGACCAGACACCCAGCCTATCACACGTCCCGTCATCGCCTTACAATTCTATAATTATATTTCTCACACTTTTGACAGCCGATCCATGAGGGGTTTCGTTTGTACATTTTTAGACAAACATAAAGTATTTTTGGAACGGGCAGACGCTGTTCTTGGAGCTCAGAGTGTGTGAATCAGATCCAGGGAGCATCTTTAAAAAGATATGTCAAGAAAAATTATACACACCTATAAATACACCATGGATGTTTACAGTGACATTTCTGAGAGCAAAGAGGAGAATGGCTTGGGGGTCTGTCTGGAAGGTCAGGTCCCAGTAAAGTGTACCTGTATGGAGGACAATGGGCTGACCGCTCTTTATTAGGATGATAGTTACTTAGGAACAGTGGGAAGAGGCTCTCCCTGTGCTCCTTGAATGCCTGTCTCAGCTTTATATAATTCTGAGAGTTCATTACACCCCGGCTAGATTGGCCCGCATGGGGGGTGAGATCGGATCCCACTTGTACCAGATGCTGTAGGGATCATGGGGATTTGATATACCTTCTTTCGAGATGCCTGAAGTTACACTTGTATTGGAGACAGGTTATAGATACTCTCAATAGGGTCTTTCAGGGCTGGATTCCGGTAGACCCCAAACATTGCTTACTGGGTATTCTAGATATCCTCCCAATAGA
Source organism: Aquarana catesbeiana (assembly GCF_042186555.1). Lineage (NCBI taxonomy): Eukaryota > Metazoa > Chordata > Amphibia > Anura > Ranidae > Aquarana > Aquarana catesbeiana. The sequence goes on from NC_133330.1 coordinate 27,105,942, forward strand.
GGAGATTCCTTAACAGGCTATTGCTAGGGCCCTTTTTCAAGCCCATAAAATGATTCTGAGGCTCTGGAAGTCTACAGAACCTCCCACAGTGAAAGAATGGGTTACCCAAATGGGTGAAACCATCTGCCTAGAGAAGCTTATCTATCAACATAGGGTCAAACAAGGTAAGTTTGAGAAACTATGGTCCCCATGGCTAGAGGTACCGGGCTTATCCCTGGTGGACCTGGTTATGGATCGAATATTCTAACAATTGAGAGTCTATCTACAGGGCAATTGGGGGAGGACATAGTGGTGCTGACTCAACAATACCCCCTGGTGTTCAGAAAGGCTTTCTTTGAATGTGTGGGTAAGGGGTATGATCATATTCCAAATGTGGGGGACAATGTATTCATTCCTTATATGTTAATATTCACAGTCCTTACGGACCAGTTTTGCTCTGGAGAATGTATGTCTTTTATTTTGTGCTTAATAAAAACCTTTTTGTTTGAGAAGGAAGGAACAGTACCCCATCATTGCTGTCAGTGGGAGGAACAGTGCCTTATTGCTGATGTCTGTGGGAGCGACATCACTCAAGGTGAAGAATTCCATTATTCTCATTGGGCCCCTTCACACCTGAGATGTGTGTTGCTTGTCGCCTGTCTCATGAAACTCATAAAAGTACTTGAGCTTCTTTCGGGGAGAATCACAAATTTTTTGGTCTCATTGGCCTTAATTGTAGCATCTGAAAAATACATATTTGCATAAGTTTTTCAAGCAATCTAATTTAAAAGTCTATGGGGCCACAAAACATATGATTGTGCTCCTGTAATAGAAGTTGCATAAAAAACATTTGACTCTATCACTTTAACCAAAAAAGAAAAAAAAAGTTCTGACTTCTTTGAATTGTAGCTATCATGTGTATGCATGCAGCTGCTTTTAGTTCCCCAGGGCCACCCATATTCTGAGTGTTGTTCCTTAACATGTTTCGCAGAAATCTTTGCCTGCTTCTTCAGGAGGACATAAAACCGCTACTACACAAAACACAAGAGAAAAAAATATTTCTGCAAAACATGAGGGATAACAGTCATCTTTGAAATGAATAGCATAAGCTGAGGATAAGTGTTCCTGTAGATCAATAATGGACATTGTGAATAGTCATATTTAATATGCCATATAGTAGGTCTTAGCCACGATCACAGTTTACTTGTATGTATTTTAGTTGGACTAGATTTGTAATAAAGTAAAAATGTGGAGTTGCTCTCCCTGAATATTTTATTATGTATCCTTGTGTGCTTTACTCTTTGGGGCACCTCTAAAGTCCGTATGAGCTTTTTTGGAACTTCAGAGTACAAAACCAGTCAAACACTAACTCGTATGGAGATCATAAAATATCTTACAGTCAGTGAACAGCTGGTCACATTTCTGAAGAAGCTACCCAACTTTAGGAATGATTTATTTGTTCAGCGTCCAGTATGGAGGTGTTCAATCAGGAATTGCACCCCCCATCCCTTGTGTGGCCCCTTCAGCCTCTTCCAAGGCTTTTCATAAGATTTTAGAGTATGTATGAGGAAATTAGGGTCACATTTTTATGCTCCTTCTCCATATGGATAGGCACTCCAAGAAGGCCCTAGGGAATCATCACTGAAGTTACAAAAATGCTGCTGCTCATTCTTCAAACCAGTAATAAGGTCAGTTAATTACTTATAATTGCAATGAAAAAAGGCATGCAGGTTAATTAAAGTTACAGCACCAACTCGAATGGAGATCAAAAACATGTTACAGTCAGCTGGTCACATTTCCAAGGAAGCTACTCAACCTTATTCATTAATTAATTGTTCAACATTCAGTATGGAGGTGTTCAATATGGAGTTGCACCCTCCCAACCCCCCAACCCTTTTTGGCCATTTCAGCCTCCACTCTACTTTGAAGGTTTTCCACAGGGTTTTTGAGTGTATCTGAGGGAATCAGGGTCACATTTTTATGCTCTTCCTTCTTCCTATAGATGGGCAGTCCAAGAAATCCCTGGGGTAACTGACAAACATGTTGACATCACTGAAGTTACAAAAATGCTGTTGATCATCTTAGAAACTAGTAACACTTCTACAAGATCAACTATTGACTTATAACTGTCATTAAAAAAATATCATACAGGTAAATTAACATTAGAGCACAAAATCAGGTAAATGTTGGTACAACTGGTCATGCAACATTTCCAAGGAAGCTACTTAGCTTTATGTATGATGTGTTCATTGTTCAGTATTGGTTGCCCACCTTCTTCTATTCTTCTTAAAGGGCTTTCCAATACATTTTTAGATTTTGGAGTGTGTCTGTAAGAATTCGTACCCATTCAGCCAGAAGAACATTTGAGGGATCAGGTACCGATTGTGAATGAGAAGAACAGGCTCACATTTGGCATTCCAATGTTTTCCAATTGTATTCAGTAGGGCTGAGGTCATGCCTTTGTACAGGCCACTCAAGTTCTTTTACACCAAATTGGTCAAACCATATCTTAATGGAGCTGATTTTGTATACAGTCAGCCAAAAGAACATTTGAAGGTCGGGTACCGATTTTGAATGAGAAGAACAGGCTTACAATCGGCATTCCAATGTTTTCCATTGGTGTTCAGTAAGGTTGAGGTCAGGGCTTTGTACAGGTCACTCAAGTTCTTCTACACCAAATTGGTCAAACCATGTCTTTATGGAGCTGGCTTTGCATACAGTCAGTCAAAAAGCATTTGAGGGTCAGGTACCAATTTTGGATAAGAAGAAAAGGCTCACAATCGGCATTCCAGTGTATCCCAATAGTCTTCAGTAGGGTTGAGCTCAGGGCTTTGTACAGGCCACTCTAATTCTTTCACGCCAAACTGGTCAGACCATGTCTTTATGGAGCTGGCTTTGTATACAGTCAGTCAAAAAATACCTTTGAAGGTCAGGTACCGATTTTGAACAGGCTCACAATCGGCATTCCAGGTTTTCCAGTGGTATTCACTAGGGTTGAGGTCAGGGCTTTGTACAGGCCACTCAAGTTCTTCTACACTAAATTGGTCAAACCTTGTCTTTATGGAGCTGGCTTTGCATACAGTTAGCCAAAAGAACATTTGAGGGTCGGGTACCGATTTTGGACGAGAACAGGCTCACAATTGGCATTCCGTGTTTTCTAATAGTGTTTAGTAGGGTTGAGGTCAGGGCTTTGTACAGGCCACTCAAGTTCTTCTACACCAAATTGGTCAAACCATGTCTTTGTGGAGCTGGCGTTGCATAGAGTTAGCCAAAAGAACATTTGAGTGTCAGGTACTGATTTTGAATGAGAAGAACTGGCTCACAATCGGCATTCCAGTGTATCGTGTTGGAAATGAAAAGGACTTTAGCCAAACAATCAACCAAGGCTGAAAACCTGTAATTGACCAAAATGTCCTTGTAAGCTGTAGCATCAACTGTACCTTTCACTGCAAACACCTGAACTCAAACATTTGGAACAATGTTTATATAGTTTAGGGAGTAATGTGCATAAACTTTGATGGAGAACTTGTTTCTCTGAAGGTGGAAAGTCCTTTTAATGGAAAAAAGACAGGAGCTGCTTAATTATTAGTTTTATTATTAGTTTTATTCTGCTTTACAAACCCTGCCGTCCAAGTTGAAGTCCTTACATTTTATGCCATGTCATTACCTTCTGTAAACGTATTTATTGCAGTCTATAAAATACCTCCACAGCTGCTTCTCTCTAACGTCATCAGCAGTAAACTATTTATAACAATGGCGTGCTGTGAGTGTGTTCTGTGTTAATGTTGAAATTTATCAAGGCCAAGCTGTAATGCTAATCGCCAGCCAGGTGCTGCTAACCATCACTGTAAGATCTAACAAGCTGTGTGGTGCAGCCATGGGTCCCACTGTGAATAGATCCCGCTGGATATGGTGTATACAAAGTACAGGGGTCAGCACTTTGTGTCTTTGCTGATTTCTAAAAATTGCGATTAAACATTTTGCATAATGTAAGCATTTTCTTGTGCAGGTGGGATGCCCTTAAAGCGGAGTTCCAACCGCAAATTTAGTTTTTTTTTTAAATATATCTGTTACTATCATATGATATTGTTTTTACATTGGCCTGTGTTGTAAATAGCACTGCTTTAGTTACTGTTTAAATGAAAAACTCACCTTATATTCATTACGATCGGGCGTTCCCATCTTGCTTGTGGGCAGGTGAAGCCCATAAGCATAAACTTCCGGGTTTCGGTGCTGCTGAATACCCACCATGCACCTCCTGTTCTCACGCATGCGCAGCAAGCTCATTTAGTAGTGCAGGAAACTTCTCAGGTTGCCATCACAACGGGCGTCGTCATAGGAAGTGCTCACCCCGTTGTAATGGCAATCATGATAAGCCTATCAAATACCGGGATTCTAGCCCTAGGCCCTGCCCAGTGACTCCTGGGAAAGGATGACACGCATCTCCCAGGAGCATTAGCGAAAACAGACACAGAGGGAAGTGACGTCAGGCGCCCTGGAGAGGAAGGGGGCAGATTACAAGAAACCCCATAGCAACAGCCCTGAACAAGTATGTAAAAAAAAAAAAAAAAATTGGAAAGTTTTTTCTGATGTTTTTTCCAGTTAATTAATGTAAAGTTAATTTTATGGGTGGTGCTTTAAGCTCCAGCCATCATTGCTATGGGATCACATTGCAAACATAATCCATCTGACTGAAAAAAAAACCTTCAAGAATAAGCAAATGATATAAAGGGGTCTATTTATTTATCTATCTCAGGTACTTATATAGTGCTGTCAATTTCCATAGCACTTTACATATAGTATACATTCACATCAGTTCCTGCCCTCCAGGAGCTTACAATTTAAGGACCCTAACTCACATACATACACAGTAGCGGCCGCTCCATTAGGGGCGCAGGAGCATCGCCCCCCTAATCCATGCGCCCAGCCCCCTAAAATCCATGCAGGGTGCCGGAAGCGTGGATTTCAATGGGGTTCTTTTTTTTTTTTTTTAGAAGCATTTGATTAGAACCTGAGACTCTAATTGGCTTCAAAAAAAGAGTGGGCTTGGGGCGCAGAGCACTGTGCCCTGAGCCCACCCAGTTGTGTGACATTATTAATATTCGCTATTGTCTTCCTGCTTCTCCTCCCGGCCAATCAGAAAGTGGGTACTGAGACCCGATTGGCCAGGGACTCTTATGACTCCCGGCCAATCGGGTCTCAGGACCCACTTCCTGTTCTGCCCAGAGGAGAAACAATGTGGGCGGAGGGTCAGCAACAGCCGCTTCGAGGAGCCCTACCCTGGATCCAGCTCCACCTCGTCATCGGACGGTAAGGCCAAAGGGTCCTCCACCATTTTGATGCGGATGCTGTGCGGTTTAAGCCATACAAAATGAATAGCTCAAATTACACCGTTCAGACATCGCATGTGATTTGCACAGAAATGTGGTGCAACTCCTGTGTGAATCACATGCATTGTGCCGCAGTGTGAACCTAGCCTGACACTTTTTTACTCAAGGCTCCATTTTAAAAATTTGGGCAAGCTGTGGGACTTTTTGCAGATATTTTTATCTTAAATGTAATCTTTTATTATTATTTTTTATTATCAGAATGAAGCAGTCAAGGCTTAAATTCATATTAAACACAAAAGCAAAAATGTAATATATTGTAGCTTACCAATCATTAGATATGGTGGTTGCATTGATTTTCTTTTTTAGGCTTTTTTCCCCTCTGTTTCACCTAGTGATCTGGCCAGTAACACACCTCCTGTATTAGACAGCAGCATTATCAGTCTGGGGGGGGGGGGGGGGGTTAGATGTACTAGTAGATTTAAATAGATTAACAAACTGAAACCAAACTCCAGCTCAACCTTTATAAGCAGTTACAGCAACAATTACAATTGAAAAAGTATTCATACCCCTTGAAATTTTCCACATTTTGTCATGTTACAACCAATAAACGTAAATGGAATTTGTATTGAGCCCCCTTTACTCTGATACCCCTAACTAAAATCTAGTAGAACCAATTGCCTTCAGAAGTCACCTAATTAGTAAATAGAGTCCACCTGTGTGTAATGTAATCTCAGTATAAATTCAGCTGTTCTGTGAAGCCCTCAGAGGTTTGTTAAAGAACCTTAGTGAACAAACAACATTATGAAGGCCAAGGAACACACCAGACAGGTCAGGGATAAAGTTGTGGAGAAGTATAAAGCAGGGCTACGTTAAAAAAAAATATCCCAAGCTTTTAACATCTCACGGAGCACTGTTCAATCCATCATCCGAAAATGGAAAGAGTATGGCACAACTGTAAACCTACCAAGACATGGCCGTCCACCTAAACTGACAGGCAATGAGAGAATTAATCAAAGAAGCAGCCAAGAGGTCCATGGTAACTCTGGAGGAGCTGCAGAGATCCACAGCTCAGGTGGGAGAATCTGTCCACAGGACAACTATTAGTCGTGTTCTCCACAAATCTGGCCTTTATGGAAGAGTGGCAAGAAGAAAGTCATTGCTGAAAGAAAGCCATAAGAAGCAAACATGTGGAAGAAGGTGTTCTGGTCAGATGAGACCAAAATTGAACTTTTTGCCCTAAAAGCAAAACGCTATGTGTGGCGGAAAACTAACACTGCACATCACCCTGAACACACCATCCCCACCGTGAAACATGGTGGTGGCCGCATCATGTTGTGGGGATGCTTTTTTTTCAGCAGGGACAGGGAAGCTGGTCAGAGTTGATGGGAAGATGGATGGAGCCAAATACAGGACAATCTTAAAAGAAAACCTACACAAACACACAAGCAGCGCTCTATGGGAAAAAAAAGTCAAAATATCTGTGTCCATATGTATATTAACATGTAAATATATGTACACCTTGGATTGGATTTATGAAAAAGCACTTTATTGCACATAAGTTTGAAGCCCAACGATATCCATGGGGCTATAAATGAGAGTGTAAACAGTCATGTATATATAAAAATATATTGAGACTATAGGCTTAAAACTCATGAAATTAAAAGAAAAAGTTTTAGCACGGTGCCACCAATATGTTCCTGAAGAGGAGGGGTTAACAGCACTCGGAAGGCTCACAATTCCACGGACAGGAACTCATGCAGAAAAAAACGCTCAGGCTCCAATAGGTAGAATAACAGAGAGCTCCGCCTGTAATACCGGGGCCGGTGAGTGTGAAAATGGGGGAGAGGAGGATCCTTATGCCGGCCACAGTGGTGTCCAGAGCTAGCCTGTAGGGTCTCCAAAAAAAACAGACTGATTTTACTGTTATGGGTTTAGTAACACTTTAATCCTTCTAGCAGCCCAACTAGGAGGATACTAAATGTGTATGGCCAGCTCGAAAATAAGGGTAAAGGTTTCAAAGATTCCTACCTGACGATCCTTCCATTAACAGCACTTTGTGTTGCAGGGCAACAATGATAAGCCGATGCCTCACAAAAAGCAGCAGCGTTGTTGGCCTGGCATGTACACTCCTTCAGTTAGCTGTTGGACTACTTATCAGATTTAAATAAGCAAGCAGCCTGACAGCCAATGAAAGGAGCGGGCTGACAATGCCGCTGCTTATTAAGGGACAGTAGCTTAGTGTTGTCAGCCTGCAACAGGAAGTGATGTTACTGGCAGGATCTGAAGTTTACACAAATCCACCAAATATGATTTGCTTAGGGAATCTGTACACAGTTAGACATGGTATTACTTATACTAAAAAAATATATTTTGGGTTTTCATACACTGAGGGGCGGTTCACACTGATCCGATTTTGAGAGTACAAATCGCATGATATGTCAAAAATCAATGGTTCCCTATGAGAGTCATCTTAATTGGTCCGACTTGGGTCAGTCTGACTTTGAAAAAGCCTCCTGCCCTACCTTGGTACAACTTGGGCATGATTTCAGCCCAATAATTTGAATGGAAGTCGGGATCATCATCTTAACTGATATGACTTGTGGCATGCGACTTGTGCTCTGAGGATCTTGAGGGGGAACCCCATGCCAAAATTGAAAAACAAAAACGATGTGGGATCCTCCCCTCCAAGACCTACCAGACCCTTTGAGTCTGGTGTGGATCTTGAGGGGGAACCCCATGCCAAAATTGAAAAAAAAAAAAAGCGGTTTGGGGTCCCACTCAAAATCCATACCAGACCCTTATTCAAGAACGCAGCCTGGCAAGCCAGAAAAGGGGTCGGGGGAGAGCAAGCGCCCCCTCCCCCCTAAACCATACCAGGCCACTTGACCTCAACATGGGAGGGTGATCTCCATGTTGATGGGGACAAGGGCCTCTTCCCCACAACCCTGGGCCGTGGTTGTGGGGGTCTGCAAGCAGGGGGCTTATCAGAATCTGGAAGTTCCCCATCAACAGATCCTCCAGATCCTGTCCCCCCCCATGTGAATGAGTATGTAGTAACAAAAAACAAAGAGACTGTTTTTGACAAGCCCTTTATTAAAAATTAAAAATGTCCTCTGTCGTTGCTCTAAAGTGTCTTCCTCTTCAGGTGATGTCTTCTCCCTCCGGTGATGTCTTCTCCCTTCGCCAATGTCTTCTTCTTCCTCCTCTACCAACGCCAACCCACTCAAAATTTAAAAAACGATGCTGCTCCGATGCTGGCTCCCAGAGTTATGTCAGCTACAGTGTCTGCCAGTTCTTATAGAGCTATAGGGCCATCTGGTGACAATACCTGGATCCCGCCCCCCTGTGATGTCATCGCTCGGGGCATGATGGGCAGTGACATCACAAGGGGCGGGTTCAGCATCGGAGCAGGATGTTTTTTTTTTATTTTGAGCGGGTAGGCGGAGGAAGAAGAAGAAAAAAGAAGAAGACATTGGCAAAGGGAGAAAACATCCCTAAAGGGAGAAGACAGTGGGGGGAAAAGACCGGAGGAAGAAGACAGCGGGGGGGAGAAGACCAGAGGAAGAAGACATCACCATAGGAAGAAGACACCTTGGAGCTACGATGGAGTGAGTAGCTTAGCTCTGAGGAAGGGGATGCGCCGCAGAAACGCATCAGATTTTACCCCTTGATGTGACACAGCACGTGTCCGCACTATCCCACACTGTATGGTTTTATGGCTTATTGAGAGTTGCACTTTGTGTGTACCCATTTTTTACTCTTTTAGTTATTCATTAAATGTCATTGGTAATGCACTAGGTGTGCGCGCCATCCATTTTGCTTTGTTTTCGTAGTTTCCATCGGAATACCCCCTCTGAGGAGGGCAGCATCCACCTGGTCTTGGAATACTGATGCCCTTGTTGCTCTTTACCATAGAAGACCTCTGAACGCTGGAAGTGACATTTTTTGTCTATCAATCAATCCAAAACATGCAGCCCAGTGGTCAGTATGGCATGTGAAAGGCTACATGTTGGTAAGTTCAGATAAACACATCGTAAAAAATAGGAAAATAAAGAAAACATTGGGTTTGGCAGCCCCCAGCGATCTTCCAGCTGTTGTATTGTTGAGATTTTGGCAGGAGAGAAGCTGCAGTCAAATCGGAGCTGCAATGTTTGCCAAAATCAAACTATAGACGCCTTTTAAATAAGTCTCTGAATGTTTTTCTGCCTGAATGCACCCATCCTCCACTCTGCATAATATGTTGTTCTTCGGTTTTACAAAATAGTTATCAGGGGAGTATTTTCAATATGAAGCTAAGATGAAGAACATGGGGACATGACCTCAAACCAGGAGAAGAGAAATTCAAAACAAAACTTTGGGAAAGTATTATTTTATTTGTTCTGCCCCACTTTTATGTAATTTTTCTATTTTTTTATTTGGTTACATCAGGATATTTTTGTTGTGTATTATGCTGATCTATTGGCAGTTTTGGGCCAGTACCACTTGTAAGGACCAGACCTATTTCTGACATTTGTTGTTTACAAGTTAAAATCAGAAATTTTTGCTAGAAAATTACTTAGAACCCGCAACCATTTATATATTTTTATTCAGCAGAGACCCTAGAAAATACAATGGAGATCATTGTAATATTTTATATCACACTGTATTTGTGCAGCAGATCTTACAAAAGCAATTTTTTTAAAATAAAAAAAGAAAACAGTAAAGTTAGCCCAATTTTTTTGTATAATGTAAAAGATGATGTTACGCCGAGTAAATAGATACCTAACATGTCATGCTTTAAAATTGCGCGCGCTCATGAAATGGCGACATGCGACAGTACTCAAAAATCTCCATATGTGACGCTTTAAAAATTTTCACAGGCTACCTGTTTAGAGTTACAGAGGAGATCTAGAGCTAGAATTATTGCTCTCACTCTGATGCCCCGTACACACGGTCGGACTTTGTTCGGACATTCCGACAACAAAATCCTAGGATTTTTTCCGACGGATGTTGGCTCAAACTTGTCTTGCATACACACGGTCACACAAAGTTGTCGGAAAATCCGACCGTTCTAAACGCGGTGACGTAAAACACGTACGTCGGGACTATAAACGGGGCAGTGGCCAATAGCTTTCATCTCTTTATTTATTCTGAGCATGCGTGGCACTTTGTCCGTCGGATTTGTGTACACACGATCGGAATTTCCGATAACGGATTTTGTTGTCGGAAAATTTTATAGCAAGCTCTCAAACTTTGTGTGTCGGAAAATCCGATGGAAAATGTGTGATGGAGCCTACACACGGTCGGAATTTCCGACAACAAGGTCCTATCACACATTTTCCGTCGGAAAATCCGACCGTGTGTATGGGGCATAACAATCGTGGCGATACCTCACTTGCGTGGTTTGAACATTGTTTACATATGTGGGCGCGACTTACGTATGCAATCGTTTCTACGCGTGAGCTCGGAGAGACGGAACGCTTTACTTTTTTTTTTTTTCTTTATTATTTATTTTACTTTTTGTTTTTTATTATTACACTGTCCTTTAAAAAAAATGTTTTTATCACTTTTATTCCTATTACAAGGAATGTAAACACCCCTTTTAAACATCCCTTATTATAGAAATAAGCAGGACAGGTCCTCTTTAATGCCAGATCTGGGGTCAAAAACACCTCAGATCTCCCATTTACACTTATCTTGCCCTCGTTCGACTTCCTGCCCATCACTCCAGGGAATCGGATCATTTCCCCCTATACTGAAGGCTCTGGTAATCGAGAAAAGACCAGGAAGCAGCGGGAGGAGGAGGGGAGCACCTTTACCACTGCCTATAAAAGTGATCCCGTGGTGAGTCCACCACCGGGACCACTTTTATAGGATGCCGAATCATAGGCATGACTTTATCTTATATCAAAGGAATGCTATTATTAACTGACCAGGATGTGGCCAAGCCCACTTTCCTTTTTATGATAGACCATTTCCTTACATTCAAGTTCTACATTACCACAGCCTAAACTTGTGAGACCTCAGTCTCATCTCCAGAGCTGTATCATACATCATGAAAGCGTCTGGTCTGATTATCTGGCAACACCTTTATGGGGGGGACTCCATGGGGAAACAGCATCTTCAGTTAAAGTATTATTGTTATATTTTCTAATATTATCTGTATCTGTCATTACTTTTAATAAATGTTGTTATACTTATAAGTATTTGTGTGATCTCTCTTTGCACATATTAAATAAAACCCCCAAAAATGTAAACTATCATGTGACTGTGATACAAGACCAATCAGCTTTTAACTTCAGCTTGTTCAATTAGGCTTTGACAGTAAAACCTGGAGGTTGGTTGCAGAGCTGCACCAGATTTTGCACGTTCCAATTTTAGTAAATGTCCCCCATTGTCTTCTTACACTTCAAAGTGCTATAAAAAGATCCTCTGCACTGCAATTAGCTGAAGCAAAATTGTGTTGGATTCCACTTCTACATCTTATTGAAGAGTTAAGCTGCTTATGGATAGTGCCAAATCAGCAGGTGACCATACTGTGCAGACAGACTGGGTCTAAGGAGGTATGTCAATGCATAAAGTGGCATTTGTAACAGAACATTACTGAAAGAGTAGCTGATGCTTGGAACAGTAACAAGACAGGTGCGCTACCACCTAAGTGTAGCACTTTATTAAGACGATAAGGGTTAAAAACAGTATGCACTCACTTGGTAAACATAGTGTATGGGCACATCAGTGCTAATGCTTGATGTCTGCAAATTGTGCCATGCATTTATATTCAGCCCCCTTTACTCTGATACCCCTAACTAAAATCTAGTGGAACCAATTGTCTTCAGAAGTCACCTAATTAGTAAATAGAGTCCACCTGTGTTTAATTTAATCTCAGTATAAATACAGCTGTTCTGTGAAGCCCTCAGAGGTTTGTTAGAGAACCTTAGTAAACAAACAGCATTGTGAAGGCCAAGGAACACACCAGACAGGTCAGGGATAAAGTTATGAAGAAGTTTAAAGCTGGGTTAGGTTATAAAAAAAATATCTCAAGCTTCGAACATCTAACGGAGCTCTGTTCAATCCATCATCCGACAATGGAAAGAGTATGGCACAACTGCAAACCTACCAAGACATGGCCGTCCATCTAAACTGACAAGGAGAGCATTCATTAGAGAAGCAGCCAAGAGGTCCATGGTAACTCTGAAGGAGCTGCAGAGATCCACAGCTCAGGTGGGAGAATCTGTCCACAGGACAACTATTAGTCGTGCTCTCCACAAATCTGACCTTTATGGAAGAGTGACAAGAAGAAAGACATTGCTGAAAGAAAGTCATAAGAAGTCCCATTTGCAGTTTGCAAGAAGCCATTTGGGGGACACAGCAAACATGTGGAAGAAGGTGCTCTGGTCAGACCAAAATTTAACTATTTGGCCTAAAAGCAAAATGCTATGTGTGGCTGAAAACTAACACTGCAAATCACCCTGAACACACCATCCCCACCGTGAAACATGGTGGTGGCAATATCATGTGGTGGGGATGCTTTTCTTCAGCAGGGACAGGGATGCTGGTCAGAGTTGATGGGAAGATGGATGGAGCCAAATGCAGGACAATCTTAGAAGAAAACCTGTTAGAGTCTGCAAAAGACTTGAGACTGGGGCTGAGGTTCACCTTCCAGCAGGACAACGACCCTAAACATACAGCCAGAGCTACAATGGAATGGTTTAGATCAAAGCATATTCATGTGTTAGAATGGCCCAGTCAAAGTCCAGACCTAAATCCAATCGAGAATCTGTGGAAAGACTTGAAAATTGCTGTTCACAGACGCTCTCCATCCAATCTGACAGAGCTTGAGATATTTTGCAAAGAAGAATGGGCAAAAATGTCCCTCTCTAGATGTGCAAAGCTGGTAGAGAGGGGCTGAATACAAATGCACCCAACACTTTTCACATATTTGTAAAAAAAAATTGAAAACGATTAATCATTTTCCTTCCACTTCACAATTATGTGCCACTTTGTGTTGGCCTATCACATAAAATCCCAATAAAATAAATTTACGTTATTGGTTGTAACATGAAAAAGGGGGGCAAAGAGCAAGGGGGTGGGACTTTATATGAGGCGTGTGGTGGCAAAAGAATGAAAGGTGGACAATATAGAATCTTGTTGTTGAATGGTTTATATTGGAGTCGATTGCCACTAAGTGCAATCAAATAAGACTTACCAGGCCACAGGTTCACTCAAAGTCCCTTAAACCCCCAATTTTAACCTTATTAGTAGACACAGGGATGGAAGCATGTGGTTTGGCTCTAATTTATTAATATGCATCACCCTCATTGCAACTGTTGAATCTATGACAATTCCCTTGATCCTAATTTACCTTTCAATTACAGCTATCCCTTTTATAATCGACTACCAGAATACTCTTTTATTCTTACAATTTTTATTCCCTTTACCTACTTCATTAATTAGTGATTAATTGACCTTTTACCAATTGTATTTTATTTTACAAGTCCCCAGGCTAATTGGCCTTGCTCTGGTCCGTCCTTGGGGGCTGTGTGGCCTGACCGGGCTGCCTGCCGCCCGTGTTGATCTCCGAATCCGGGAGCTGTGACGTGCCTGACGGACCTCCTCCCCCCAAGCCTGCGGGGGTGTGGGCACCGCCACTGCGCGTCTACGTCACGCACCCCACGTCGGATGTCCGGCGCTCCCTGGCGCCGCTGCGTCCCTGGTTGCGGTTACTACGCTCGCGAGTGGATTGAGGGATGGACGGTGGCGTAGGGATCGGGACTGGTTGCCGGTTCCCTCCCGCCCCCTTCCTCCCCCTCTCATCTCCGCTGCGCTGGCGTGACGTCGGTGACGTCATCGCTGCGACCCCTTTATAGGCGGCTCCCGGGCTGGCTTCGGCATTCAGGGCTCCTTCTCACCACCACGGCAGACCAGGATTCCCACCTCACTCTTCTTCCCCACTCGATCCACATCACAGGTAACAGTCACTGTCCATCCTTCCCTTGTATTTCACTGCACTGCCACAGCCCTATGGATTGGTCACCTCACGTTCCACTCGTGCTCTTTTCACTCTATGCTAACCTCCTCGCTCCTCACTGTTCCCCCGGGTTTCCCCCACCTTAGTCGGTCCATTTATCCATCATCCACACGCCCCATGCACATAGTCCCACCGTAGTTTATTTTTTCCTTTTCACTCACACTTAGGTGGCCTTGTGTTCCGTGACCTGCTCTGGTTAGCGCCTGTTGGGGGAGTTCGGGCGAGATGTCTGCCGCAGCTCCCGGTTTGGAGCACTCCTTCGGACGGCTCATGGTGCCTGGCATCACACAGCCAACATGCGAACCTCAGTAAGTTCTTAACCCTGGGTTAGGGGGTTGTTACCCCATTATTCTTTCATTGTACATACATCCTACCAATTGGTCAATCCTTCTCACCCACAGATACATCTTGTGCTTGCTCCTGATGAGTGGCCCTCTAGCCACGAAACGCGTAGAGCTGCCATACGCCATGATTACAACACACATTACCTGCATACCAAGCTTAACTGTATTTCCCTTCTCTTGGACCACAGAGGTCATAGACCCTGCAATTACTACCGTGGTTTACTGTCTTATTCAACTACATCTGGGTGCACTATGAATGAATTTTGTTTGCTATTTATGCGATATTATTTATGTGATTTTAGCCACACTGTGTTGCCCTATGGTAGCACCGTGGAAGAATCTTATATGTGATACTGCTTGTATGATGTTATGCATTCTGGATTATCATTGTACCATTGTTACATGTTGTACCTGTCTTATTTGATTGCACTTAGTGGCAATCGACTCCAATATAAACCATTCAACAACAAGATTCTATATTGTCCACCTTTCATTCTTTTGCCACCACACGCCTCATATAAAGTCCCACCCCCTTGCTCTTTGCCCCCCTTTTTCTTGATAGATGACAGGGATGGAAATATGTGACCCTACCTGGCCACATTTTCATTTAAAGTCCCAAGGGATGGAACAGCTGGCCTTACCAGGCCACAGGTTCACTCAAAGTCCCTTAAACCCCCAATTTTAACCTTATTAGTAGACACAGGGATGGAAGCATGTGGTTTGGCTCTAATTTATTAATATGCATCACCCTCATTGCAACTGTTGAATCTATGACAATTCCCTTGATCCTAATTTACCTTTCAATTACAGCTATCCCTTTTATAATCGACTACCAGAATACTCTTTTATTCTTACAATTTTTATTCCCTTTACCTACTTCATTAATTAGTGATTAATTGACCTTTTACCAATTGTATTTTATTTTACAAGTCCCCAGGCTAATTGGCCTTGCTCTGGTCCGTCCTTGGGGGCTGTGTGGCCTGACCGGGCTGCCTGCCGCCCGTGTTGATCTCCGAATCCGGGAGCTGTGACGTGCCTGACGGACCTCCTCCCCCCAAGCCTGCGGGGGTGTGGGCACCGCCACTGCGCGTCTACGTCACGCACCCCACATCGGATGTCCGGCGCTCCCTGGCGCCGCTGCGTCCCTGGTTGCGGTTACTACGCTCGCGAGTGGATTGAGGGATGGACGGTGGCGTAGGGATCGGGACTGGTTGCCGGTTCCCTCCCGCCCCCTTCCTCCCCCTCTCATCTCCGCTGCGCTGGCGTGACGTCGGTGACGTCATCGCTGCGACCCCTTTATAGGCGGCTCCCGGGCTGGCTTCGGCATTCAGGGCTCCTTCTCACCACCACGGCAGACCAGGATTCCCACCTCACTCTTCTTCCCCACTCGATCCACATCACAGGTAACAGTCACTGTCCATCCTTCCCTTGTATTTCACTGCACTGCCACAGCCCTATGGATTGGTCACCTCACGTTCCACTCGTGCTCTTTTCACTCTATGCTAACCTCCTCGCTCCTCACTGTTCCCCCGGGTTTACCCCACCTTAGTCGGTCCATTTATCCATCATCCACACGCCCCATGCACATAGTCCCACCGTAGTTTATTTTTTCCTTTTCACTCACACTTAGGTGGCCTTGTGTTCCGTGACCTGCTCTGGTTAGCGCCTGTTGGGGGAGTTCGGGCGAGATGTCTGCCGCAGCTCCCGGTTTGGAGCACTCCTTCGGACGGCTCATGGTGCCTGGCATCACACAGCCAACATGCGAACCTCAGTAAGTTCTTAACCCTGGGTTAGGGGGTTGTTACCCCATTATTCTTTCATTGTACATACATCCTACCAATTGGTCAATCCTTCTCACCCACAGATACATCTTGTGCTTGCTCCTGATGAGTGGCCCTCTAGCCACGAAACGCGTAGAGCTGCCATACGCCATGATTACAACACACATTACCTGCATACCAAGCTTAACTGTATTTCCCTTCTCTTGGACCACAGAGGTCATAGACCCTGCAATTACTACCGTGGTTTACTGTCTTATTCAACTACATCTGGGTGCACTATGAATGAATTTTGTTTGCTATTTATGCGATATTATTTATGTGATTTTAGCCACACTGTGTTGCCCTATGGTAGCACCGTGGAAGAATCTTATATGTGATACTGCTTGTATGATGTTATGCATTCTGGATTATCATTGTACCATTGTTACATGTTGTACCTGTCTTATTTGATTGCACTTAGTGGCAATCGACTCCGATATAAACCATTCAACAACAAGATTCTATATTGTCCACCTTTCATTCTTTTGCCACCACACGCCTCATATAAAGTCCCACCCCCTTGCTCTTTGCCCCCCTTTTTCTTGATAGATGACAGGGATGGAAATATGTGACCCTACCTGGCCACATTTTCATTTAAAGTCCCAAGGGATGGAACAGCTGGCCTTACCAGGCCACAGGTTCACTCAAAGTCCCTTAAACCCCCAATTTTAACCTTATTAGTAGACACAGGGATGGAAGCATGTGGTTTGGCTCTAATTTATTAATATGCATCACCCTCATTGCAACTGTTGAATCTATGACAATTCCCTTGATCCTAATTTACCTTTCAATTACAGCTATCCCTTTTATAATCGACTACCAGAATACTCTTTTATTCTTACAATTTTTATTCCCTTTACCTACTTCATTAATTAGTGATTAATTGACCTTTTACCAATTGTATTTTATTTTACAAGTCCCCAGGCTAATTGGCCTTGCTCTGGTCCGTCCTTGGGGGCTGTGTGGCCTGACCGGGCTGCCTGCCGCCCGTGTTGATCTCCGAATCCGGGAGCTGTGACGTGCCTGACGGACCTCCTCCCCCCAAGCCTGCGGGGGTGTGGGCACCGCCACTGCGCGTCTACGTCACGCACCCCACGTCGGATGTCCGGCGCTCCCTGGCGCCGCTGCGTCCCTGGTTGCGGTTACTACGCTCGCGAGTGGATTGAGGGATGGACGGTGGCGTAGGGATCGGGACTGGTTGCCGGTTCCCTCCCGCCCCCTTCCTCCCCCTCTCATCTCCGCTGCGCTGGCGTGACGTCGGTGACGTCATCGCTGCGACCCCTTTATAGGCGGCTCCCGGGCTGGCTTCGGCATTCAGGGCTCCTTCTCACCACCACGGCAGACCAGGATTCCCACCTCACTCTTCTTCCCCACTCGATCCACATCACAGGTAACAGTCACTGTCCATCCTTCCCTTGTATTTCACTGCACTGCCACAGCCCTATGGATTGGTCACCTCACGTTCCACTCGTGCTCTTTTCACTCTATGCTAACCTCCTCGCTCCTCACTGTTCCCCCGGGTTTCCCCCACCTTAGTCGGTCCATTTATCCATCATCCACACGCCCCATGCACATAGTCCCACCGTAGTTTATTTTTTCCTTTTCACTCACACTTAGGTGGCCTTGTGTTCCGTGACCTGCTCTGGTTAGCGCCTGTTGGGGGAGTTCGGGCGAGATGTCTGCCGCAGCTCCCGGTTTGGAGCACTCCTTCGGACGGCTCATGGTGCCTGGCATCACACAGCCAACATGCGAACCTCAGTAAGTTCTTAACCCTGGGTTAGGGGGTTGTTACCCCATTATTCTTTCATTGTACATACATCCTACCAATTGGTCAATCCTTCTCACCCACAGATACATCTTGTGCTTGCTCCTGATGAGTGGCCCTCTAGCCACGAAACGCGTAGAGCTGCCATACGCCATGATTACAACACACATTACCTGCATACCAAGCTTAACTGTATTTCCCTTCTCTTGGACCACAGAGGTCATAGACCCTGCAATTACTACCGTGGTTTACTGTCTTATTCAACTACATCTGGGTGCACTATGAATGAATTTTGTTTGCTATTTATGCGATATTATTTATGTGATTTTAGCCACACTGTGTTGCCCTATGGTAGCACCGTGGAAGAATCTTATATGTGATACTGCTTGTATGATGTTATGCATTCTGGATTATCATTGTACCATTGTTACATGTTGTACCTGTCTTATTTGATTGCACTTAGTGGCAATCGACTCCAATATAAACCATTCAACAACAAGATTCTATATTGTCCACCTTTCATTCTTTTGCCACCACACGCCTCATATAAAGTCCCACCCCCTTGCTCTTTGCCCCCCTTTTTCTTGATAGATGACAGGGATGGAAATATGTGACCCTACCTGGCCACATTTTCATTTAAAGTCCCAAGGGATGGAACAGCTGGCCTTACCAGGCCACAGGTTCACTCAAAGTCCCTTAAACCCCCAATTTTAACCTTATTAGTAGACACAGGGATGGAAGCATGTGGTTTGGCTCTAATTTATTAATATGCATCACCCTCATTGCAACTGTTGAATCTATGACAATTCCCTTGATCCTAATTTACCTTTCAATTACAGCTATCCCTTTTATAATCGACTACCAGAATACTCTTTTATTCTTACAATTTTTATTCCCTTTACCTACTTCATTAATTAGTGATTAATTGACCTTTTACCAATTGTATTTTATTTTACAAGTCCCCAGGCTAATTGGCCTTGCTCTGGTCCGTCCTTGGGGGCTGTGTGGCCTGACCGGGCTGCCTGCCGCCCGTGTTGATCTCCGAATCCGGGAGCTGTGACGTGCCTGACGGACCTCCTCCCCCCAAGCCTGCGGGGGTGTGGGCACCGCCACTGCGCGTCTACGTCACGCACCCCACGTCGGATGTCCGGCGCTCCCTGGCGCCGCTGCGTCCCTGGTTGCGGTTACTACGCTCGCGAGTGGATTGAGGGATGGACGGTGGCGTAGGGATCGGGACTGGTTGCCGGTTCCCTCCCGCCCCCTTCCTCCCCCTCTCATCTCCGCTGCGCTGGCGTGACGTCGGTGACGTCATCGCTGCGACCCCTTTATAGGCGGCTCCTGGGCTGGCTTCGGCATTCAGGGCTCCTTCTCACCACCACGGCAGACCAGGATTCCCACCTCACTCTTCTTCCCCACTCGATCCACATCACAGGTAACAGTCACTGTCCATCCTTCCCTTGTATTTCACTGCACTGCCACAGCCCTATGGATTGGTCACCTCACGTTCCACTCGTGCTCTTTTCACTCTATGCTAACCTCCTCGCTCCTCACTGTTCCCCCGGGTTTCCCCCACCTTAGTCGGTCCATTTATCCATCATCCACACGCCCCATGCACATAGTCCCACCGTAGTTTATTTTTTCCTTTTCACTCACACTTAGGTGGCCTTGTGTTCCGTGACCTGCTCTGGTTAGCGCCTGTTGGGGGAGTTCGGGCGAGATGTCTGCCGCAGCTCCCGGTTTGGAGCACTCCTTCGGACGGCTCATGGTGCCTGGCATCACACAGCCAACATGCGAACCTCAGTAAGTTCTTAACCCTGGGTTAGGGGGTTGTTACCCCATTATTCTTTCATTGTACATACATCCTACCAATTGGTCAATCCTTCTCACCCACAGATACATCTTGTGCTTGCTCCTGATGAGTGGCCCTCTAGCCACGAAACG
This sequence comes from Aquarana catesbeiana, assembly GCF_042186555.1. Lineage (NCBI taxonomy): Eukaryota > Metazoa > Chordata > Amphibia > Anura > Ranidae > Aquarana > Aquarana catesbeiana. The sequence goes on from NC_133330.1 coordinate 27,126,128, forward strand.
CGTAGAGCTGCCATACGCCATGATTACAACACACATTACCTGCATACCAAGCTTAACTGTATTTCCCTTCTCTTGGACCACAGAGGTCATAGACCCTGCAATTACTACCGTGGTTTACTGTCTTATTCAACTACATCTGGGTGCACTATGAATGAATTTTGTTTGCTATTTATGCGATATTATTTATGTGATTTTAGCCACACTGTGTTGCCCTATGGTAGCACCGTGGAAGAATCTTATATGTGATACTGCTTGTATGATGTTATGCATTCTGGATTATCATTGTACCATTGTTACATGTTGTACCTGTCTTATTTGATTGCACTTAGTGGCAATCGACTCCGATATAAACCATTCAACAACAAGATTCTATATTGTCCACCTTTCATTCTTTTGCCACCACACGCCTCATATAAAGTCCCACCCCCTTGCTCTTTGCCCCCCTTTTTCTTGATAGATGACAGGGATGGAAATATGTGACCCTACCTGGCCACATTTTCATTTAAAGTCCCAAGGGATGGAACAGCTGGCCTTACCAGGCCACAGGTTCACTCAAAGTCCCTTAAACCCCCAATTTTAACCTTATTAGTAGACACAGGGATGGAAGCATGTGGTTTGGCTCTAATTTATTAATATGCATCACCCTCATTGCAACTGTTGAATCTATGACAATTCCCTTGATCCTAATTTACCTTTCAATTACAGCTATCCCTTTTATAATCGACTACCAGAATACTCTTTTATTCTTACAATTTTTATTCCCTTTACCTACTTCATTAATTAGTGATTAATTGACCTTTTACCAATTGTATTTTATTTTACAAGTCCCCAGGCTAATTGGCCTTGCTCTGGTCCGTCCTTGGGGGCTGTGTGGCCTGACCGGGCTGCCTGCCGCCCGTGTTGATCTCCGAATCCGGGAGCTGTGACGTGCCTGACGGACCTCCTCCCCCCAAGCCTGCGGGGGTGTGGGCACCGCCACTGCGCGTCTACGTCACGCACCCCACGTCGGATGTCCGGCGCTCCCTGGCGCCGCTGCGTCCCTGGTTGCGGTTACTACGCTCGCGAGTTGATTGAGGGATGGACGGTGGCGTAGGGATCGGGACTGGTTGCCGGTTCCCTCCCGCCCCCTTCCTCCCCCTCTCATCTCCGCTGCGCTGGCGTGACGTCGGTGACGTCATCGCTGCGACCCCTTTATAGGCGGCTCCCGGGCTGGCTTCGGCATTCAGGGCTCCTTCTCACCACCACGGCAGACCAGGATTCCCACCTCACTCTTCTTCCCCACTCGATCCACATCACAGGTAACAGTCACTGTCCATCCTTCCCTTGTATTTCACTGCACTGCCACAGCCCTATGGATTGGTCACCTCACGTTCCACTCGTGCTCTTTTCACTCTATGCTAACCTCCTCGCTCCTCACTGTTCCCCCGGGTTTCCCCCACCTTAGTCGGTCCATTTATCCATCATCCACACGCCCCATGCACATAGTCCCACCGTAGTTTATTTTTTCCTTTTCACTCACACTTAGGTGGCCTTGTGTTCCGTGACCTGCTCTGGTTAGTGCCTGTTGGGGGAGTTCGGGCGAGATGTCTGCCGCAGCTCCCGGTTTGGAGCACTCCTTCGGACGGCTCATGGTGCCTGGCATCACACAGCCAACATGCGAACCTCAGTAAGTTCTTAACCCTGGGTTAGGGGGTTGTTACCCCATTATTCTTTCATTGTACATACATCCTACCAATTGGTCAATCCTTCTCACCCACAGATACATCTTGTGCTTGCTCCTGATGAGTGGCCCTCTAGCCACGAAACGCGTAGAGCTGCCATACGCCATGATTACAACACACATTACCTGCATACCAAGCTTAACTGTATTTCCCTTCTCTTGGACCACAGAGGTCATAGACCCTGCAATTACTACCGTGGTTTACTGTCTTATTCAACTACATCTGGGTGCACTATGAATGAATTTTGTTTGCTATTTATGCGATATTATTTATGTGATTTTAGCCACACTGTGTTGCCCTATGGTAGCACCGTGGAAGAATCTTATATGTGATACTGCTTGTATGATGTTATGCATTCTGGATTATCATTGTACCATTGTTACATGTTGTACCTGTCTTATTTGATTGCACTTAGTGGCAATCGACTCCAATATAAACCATTCAACAACAAGATTCTATATTGTCCACCTTTCATTCTTTTGCCACCACACGCCTCATATAAAGTCCCACCCCCTTGCTCTTTGCCCCCCTTTTTCTTGATAGATGACAGGGATGGAAATATGTGACCCTACCTGGCCACATTTTCATTTAAAGTCCCAAGGGATGGAACAGCTGGCCTTACCAGGCCACAGGTTCACTCAAAGTCCCTTAAACCCCCAATTTTAACCTTATTAGTAGACACAGGGATGGAAGCATGTGGTTTGGCTCTAATTTATTAATATGCATCACCCTCATTGCAACTGTTGAATCTATGACAATTCCCTTGATCCTAATTTACCTTTCAATTACAGCTATCCCTTTTATAATCGACTACCAGAATACTCTTTTATTCTTACAATTTTTATTCCCTTTACCTACTTCATTAATTAGTGATTAATTGACCTTTTACCAATTGTATTTTATTTTACAAGTCCCCAGGCTAATTGGCCTTGCTCTGGTCCGTCCTTGGGGGCTGTGTGGCCTGACCGGGCTGCCTGCCGCCCGTGTTGATCTCCGAATCCGGGAGCTGTGACGTGCCTGACGGACCTCCTCCCCCCAAGCCTGCGGGGGTGTGGGCACCGCCACTGCGCGTCTACGTCACGCACCCCACGTCGGATGTCCGGCGCTCCCTGGCGCCGCTGCGTCCCTGGTTGCGGTTACTACGCTCGCGAGTGGATTGAGGGATGGACGGTGGCGTAGGGATCGGGACTGGTTGCCGGTTCCCTCCCGCCCCCTTCCTCCCCCTCTCATCTCCGCTGCGCTGGCGTGACGTCGGTGACGTCATCGCTGCGACCCCTTTATAGGCGGCTCCCGGGCTGGCTTCGGCATTCAGGGCTCCTTCTCACCACCACGGCAGACCAGGATTCCCACCTCACTCTTCTTCCCCACTCGATCCACATCACAGGTAACAGTCACTGTCCATCCTTCCCTTGTATTTCACTGCACTGCCACAGCCCTATGGATTGGTCACCTCACGTTCCACTCGTGCTCTTTTCACTCTATGCTAACCTCCTCGCTCCTCACTGTTCCCCCGGGTTTCCCCCACCTTAGTCGGTCCATTTATCCATCATCCACACGCCCCATGCACATAGTCCCACCGTAGTTTATTTTTTCCTTTTCACTCACACTTAGGTGGCCTTGTGTTCCGTGACCTGCTCTGGTTAGCGCCTGTTGGGGGAGTTCGGGCGAGATGTCTGCCGCAGCTCCCGGTTTGGAGCACTCCTTCGGACGGCTCATGGTGCCTGGCATCACACAGCCAACATGCGAACCTCAGTAAGTTCTTAACCCTGGGTTAGGGGGTTGTTACCCCATTATTCTTTCATTGTACATACATCCTACCAATTGGTCAATCCTTCTCACCCACAGATACATCTTGTGCTTGCTCCTGATGAGTGGCCCTCTAGCCACGAAACGCGTAGAGCTGCCATACGCCATGATTACAACACACATTACCTGCATACCAAGCTTAACTGTATTTCCCTTCTCTTGGACCACAGAGGTCATAGACCCTGCAATTACTACCGTGGTTTACTGTCTTATTCAACTACATCTGGGTGCACTATGAATGAATTTTGTTTGCTATTTATGCGATATTATTTATGTGATTTTAGCCACACTGTGTTGCCCTATGGTAGCACCGTGGAAGAATCTTATATGTGATACTGCTTGTATGATGTTATGCATTCTGGATTATCATTGTACCATTGTTACATGTTGTACCTGTCTTATTTGATTGCACTTAGTGGCAATCGACTCCAATATAAACCATTCAACAACAAGATTCTATATTGTCCACCTTTCATTCTTTTGCCACCACACGCCTCATATAAAGTCCCACCCCCTTGCTCTTTGCCCCCCTTTTTCTTGATAGATGACAGGGATGGAAATATGTGACCCTACCTGGCCACATTTTCATTTAAAGTCCCAAGGGATGGAACAGCTGGCCTTACCAGGCCACAGGTTCACTCAAAGTCCCTTAAACCCCCAATTTTAACCTTATTAGTAGACACAGGGATGGAAGCATGTGGTTTGGCTCTAATTTATTAATATGCATCACCCTCATTGCAACTGTTGAATCTATGACAATTCCCTTGATCCTAATTTACCTTTCAATTACAGCTATCCCTTTTATAATCGACTACCAGAATACTCTTTTATTCTTACAATTTTTATTCCCTTTACCTACTTCATTAATTAGTGATTAATTGACCTTTTACCAATTGTATTTTATTTTACAAGTCCCCAGGCTAATTGGCCTTGCTCTGGTCCGTCCTTGGGGGCTGTGTGGCCTGACCGGGCTGCCTGCCGCCCGTGTTGATCTCCGAATCCGGGAGCTGTGACGTGCCTGACGGACCTCCTCCCCCCAAGCCTGCGGGGGTGTGGGCACCGCCACTGCGCGTCTACGTCACGCACCCCACGTCGGATGTCCGGCGCTCCCTGGCGCCGCTGCGTCCCTGGTTGCGGTTACTACGCTCGCGAGTGGATTGAGGGATGGACGGTGGCGTAGGGATCGGGACTGGTTGCCGGTTCCCTCCCGCCCCCTTCCTCCCCCTCTCATCTCCGCTGCGCTGGCGTGACGTCGGTGACGTCATCGCTGCGACCCCTTTATAGGCGGCTCCCGGGCTGGCTTCGGCATTCAGGGCTCCTTCTCACCACCACGGCAGACCAGGATTCCCACCTCACTCTTCTTCCTCACTCGATCCACATCACAGGTAACAGTCACTGTCCATCCTTCCCTTGTATTTCACTGCACTGCCACAGCCCTATGGATTGGTCACCTCACGTTCCACTCGTGCTCTTTTCACTCTATGCTAACCTCCTCGCTCCTCACTGTTCCCCCGGGTTTCCCCCACCTTAGTCGGTCCATTTATCCATCATCCACACGCCCCATGCACATAGTCCCACCGTAGTTTATTTTTTCCTTTTCACTCACACTTAGGTGGCCTTGTGTTCCGTGACCTGCTCTGGTTAGCGCCTGTTGGGGGAGTTCGGGCGAGATGTCTGCCGCAGCTCCCGGTTTGGAGCACTCCTTCGGACGGCTCATGGTGCCTGGCATCACACAGCCAACATGCGAACCTCAGTAAGTTCTTAACCCTGGGTTAGGGGGTTGTTACCCCATTATTCTTTCATTGTACATACATCCTACCAATTGGTCAATCCTTCTCACCCACAGATACATCTTGTGCTTGCTCCTGATGAGTGGCCCTCTAGCCACGAAACGCGTAGAGCTGCCATACGCCATGATTACAACACACATTACCTGCATACCAAGCTTAACTGTATTTCCCTTCTCTTGGACCACAGAGGTCATAGACCCTGCAATTACTACCGTGGTTTACTGTCTTATTCAACTACATCTGGGTGCACTATGAATGAATTTTGTTTGCTATTTATGCGATATTATTTATGTGATTTTAGCCACACTGTGTTGCCCTATGGTAGCACCGTGGAAGAATCTTATATGTGATACTGCTTGTATGATGTTATGCATTCTGGATTATCATTGTACCATTGTTACATGTTGTACCTGTCTTATTTGATTGCACTTAGTGGCAATCGACTCCAATATAAACCATTCAACAACAAGATTCTATATTGTCCACCTTTCATTCTTTTGCCACCACACGCCTCATATAAAGTCCCACCCCCTTGCTCTTTGCCCCCCTTTTTCTTGATAGATGACAGGGATGGAAATATGTGACCCTACCTGGCCACATTTTCATTTAAAGTCCCAAGGGATGGAACAGCTGGCCTTACCAGGCCACAGGTTCACTCAAAGTCCCTTAAACCCCCAATTTTAACCTTATTAGTAGACACAGGGATGGAAGCATGTGGTTTGGCTCTAATTTATTAATATGCATCACCCTCATTGCAACTGTTGAATCTATGACAATTCCCTTGATCCTAATTTACCTTTCAATTACAGCTATCCCTTTTATAATCGACTACCAGAATACTCTTTTATTCTTACAATTTTTATTCCCTTTACCTACTTCATTAATTAGTGATTAATTGACCTTTTACCAATTGTATTTTATTTTACAAGTCCCCAGGCTAATTGGCCTTGCTCTGGTCCGTCCTTGGGGGCTGTGTGGCCTGACCGGGCTGCCTGCCGCCCGTGTTGATCTCCGAATCCGGGAGCTGTGACGTGCCTGACGGACCTCCTCCCCCCAAGCCTGCGGGGGTGTGGGCACCGCCACTGCGCGTCTACGTCACGCACCCCACGTCGGATGTCCGGCGCTCCCTGGCGCCGCTGCGTCCCTGGTTGCGGTTACTACGCTCGCGAGTGGATTGAGGGATGGACGGTGGCGTAGGGATCGGGACTGGTTGCCGGTTCCCTCCCGCCCCCTTCCTCCCCCTCTCATCTCCGCTGCGCTGGCGTGACGTCGGTGACGTCATCGCTGCGACCCCTTTATAGGCGGCTCCTGGGCTGGCTTCGGCATTCAGGGCTCCTTCTCACCACCACGGCAGACCAGGATTCCCACCTCACTCTTCTTCCCCACTCGATCCACATCACAGGTAACAGTCACTGTCCATCCTTCCCTTGTATTTCACTGCACTGCCACAGCCCTATGGATTGGTCACCTCACGTTCCACTCGTGCTCTTTTCACTCTATGCTAACCTCCTCGCTCCTCACTGTTCCCCCGGGTTTCCCCCACCTTAGTCGGTCCATTTATCCATCATCCACACGCCCCATGCACATAGTCCCACCGTAGTTTATTTTTTCCTTTTCACTCACACTTAGGTGGCCTTGTGTTCCGTGACCTGCTCTGGTTAGCGCCTGTTGGGGGAGTTCGGGCGAGATGTCTGCCGCAGCTCCCGGTTTGGAGCACTCCTTCGGACGGCTCATGGTGCCTGGCATCACACAGCCAACATGCGAACCTCAGTAAGTTCTTAACCCTGGGTTAGGGGGTTGTTACCCCATTATTCTTTCATTGTACATACATCCTACCAATTGGTCAATCCTTCTCACCCACAGATACATCTTGTGCTTGCTCCTGATGAGTGGCCCTCTAGCCACGAAACGCGTAGAGCTGCCATACGCCATGATTACAACACACATTACCTGCATACCAAGCTTAACTGTATTTCCCTTCTCTTGGACCACAGAGGTCATAGACCCTGCAATTACTACCGTGGTTTACTGTCTTATTCAACTACATCTGGGTGCACTATGAATGAATTTTGTTTGCTATTTATGCGATATTATTTATGTGATTTTAGCCACACTGTGTTGCCCTATGGTAGCACCGTGGAAGAATCTTATATGTGATACTGCTTGTATGATGTTATGCATTCTGGATTATCATTGTACCATTGTTACATGTTGTACCTGTCTTATTTGATTGCACTTAGTGGCAATCGACTCCGATATAAACCATTCAACAACAAGATTCTATATTGTCCACCTTTCATTCTTTTGCCACCACACGCCTCATATAAAGTCCCACCCCCTTGCTCTTTGCCCCCCTTTTTCTTGATAGATGACAGGGATGGAAATATGTGACCCTACCTGGCCACATTTTCATTTAAAGTCCCAAGGGATGGAACAGCTGGCCTTACCAGGCCACAGGTTCACTCAAAGTCCCTTAAACCCCCAATTTTAACCTTATTAGTAGACACAGGGATGGAAGCATGTGGTTTGGCTCTAATTTATTAATATGCATCACCCTCATTGCAACTGTTGAATCTATGACAATTCCCTTGATCCTAATTTACCTTTCAATTACAGCTATCCCTTTTATAATCGACTACCAGAATACTCTTTTATTCTTACAATTTTTATTCCCTTTACCTACTTCATTAATTAGTGATTAATTGACCTTTTACCAATTGTATTTTATTTTACAAGTCCCCAGGCTAATTGGCCTTGCTCTGGTCCGTCCTTGGGGGCTGTGTGGCCTGACCGGGCTGCCTGCCGCCCGTGTTGATCTCCGAATCCGGGAGCTGTGACGTGCCTGACGGACCTCCTCCCCCCAAGCCTGCGGGGGTGTGGGCACCGCCACTGCGCGTCTACGTCACGCACCCCACGTCGGATGTCCGGCGCTCCCTGGCGCCGCTGCGTCCCTGGTTGCGGTTACTACGCTCGCGAGTGGATTGAGGGATGGACGGTGGCGTAGGGATCGGGACTGGTTGCCGGTTCCCTCCCGCCCCCTTCCTCCCCCTCTCATCTCCGCTGCGCTGGCGTGACGTCGGTGACGTCATCGCTGCGACCCCTTTATAGGCGGCTCCCGGGCTGGCTTCGGCATTCAGGGCTCCTTCTCACCACCACGGCAGACCAGGATTCCCACCTCACTCTTCTTCCCCACTCGATCCACATCACAGGTAACAGTCACTGTCCATCCTTCCCTTGTATTTCACTGCACTGCCACAGCCCTATGGATTGGTCACCTCACGTTCCACTCGTGCTCTTTTCACTCTATGCTAACCTCCTCGCTCCTCACTGTTCCCCCGGGTTTCCCCCACCTTAGTCGGTCCATTTATCCATCATCCACACGCCCCATGCACATAGTCCCACCGTAGTTTATTTTTTCCTTTTCACTCACACTTAGGTGGCCTTGTGTTCCGTGACCTGCTCTGGTTAGTGCCTGTTGGGGGAGTTCGGGCGAGATGTCTGCCGCAGCTCCCGGTTTGGAGCACTCCTTCGGACGGCTCATGGTGCCTGGCATCACACAGCCAACATGCGAACCTCAGTAAGTTCTTAACCCTGGGTTAGGGGGTTGTTACCCCATTATTCTTTCATTGTACATACATCCTACCAATTGGTCAATCCTTCTCACCCACAGATACATCTTGTGCTTGCTCCTGATGAGTGGCCCTCTAGCCACGAAACGCGTAGAGCTGCCATACGCCATGATTACAACACACATTACCTGCATACCAAGCTTAACTGTATTTCCCTTCTCTTGGACCACAGAGGTCATAGACCCTGCAATTACTACCGTGGTTTACTGTCTTATTCAACTACATCTGGGTGCACTATGAATGAATTTTGTTTGCTATTTATGCGATATTATTTATGTGATTTTAGCCACACTGTGTTGCCCTATGGTAGCACCGTGGAAGAATCTTATATGTGATACTGCTTGTATGATGTTATGCATTCTGGATTATCATTGTACCATTGTTACATGTTGTACCTGTCTTATTTGATTGCACTTAGTGGCAATCGACTCCAATATAAACCATTCAACAACAAGATTCTATATTGTCCACCTTTCATTCTTTTGCCACCACACGCCTCATATAAAGTCCCACCCCCTTGCTCTTTGCCCCCCTTTTTCTTGATAGATGACAGGGATGGAAATATGTGACCCTACCTGGCCACATTTTCATTTAAAGTCCCAAGGGATGGAACAGCTGGCCTTACCAGGCCACAGGTTCACTCAAAGTCCCTTAAACCCCCAATTTTAACCTTATTAGTAGACACAGGGATGGAAGCATGTGGTTTGGCTCTAATTTATTAATATGCATCACCCTCATTGCAACTGTTGAATCTATGACAATTCCCTTGATCCTAATTTACCTTTCAATTACAGCTATCCCTTTTATAATCGACTACCAGAATACTCTTTTATTCTTACAATTTTTATTCCCTTTACCTACTTCATTAATTAGTGATTAATTGACCTTTTACCAATTGTATTTTATTTTACAAGTCCCCAGGCTAATTGGCCTTGCTCTGGTCCGTCCTTGGGGGCTGTGTGGCCTGACCGGGCTGCCTGCCGCCCGTGTTGATCTCCGAATCCGGGAGCTGTGACGTGCCTGACGGACCTCCTCCCCCCAAGCCTGCGGGGGTGTGGGCACCGCCACTGCGCGTCTACGTCACGCACCCCACGTCGGATGTCCGGCGCTCCCTGGCGCCGCTGCGTCCCTGGTTGCGGTTACTACGCTCGCGAGTGGATTGAGGGATGGACGGTGGCGTAGGGATCGGGACTGGTTGCCGGTTCCCTCCCGCCCCCTTCCTCCCCCTCTCATCTCCGCTGCGCTGGCGTGACGTCGGTGACGTCATCGCTGCGACCCCTTTATAGGCGGCTCCCGGGCTGGCTTCGGCATTCAGGGCTCCTTCTCACCACCACGGCAGACCAGGATTCCCACCTCACTCTTCTTCCCCACTCGATCCACATCACAGGTAACAGTCACTGTCCATCCTTCCCTTGTATTTCACTGCACTGCCACAGCCCTATGGATTGGTCACCTCACGTTCCACTCGTGCTCTTTTCACTCTATGCTAACCTCCTCGCTCCTCACTGTTCCCCCGGGTTTCCCCCACCTTAGTCGGTCCATTTATCCATCATCCACACGCCCCATGCACATAGTCCCACCGTAGTTTATTTTTTCCTTTTCACTCACACTTAGGTGGCCTTGTGTTCCGTGACCTGCTCTGGTTAGCGCCTGTTGGGGGAGTTCGGGCGAGATGTCTGCCGCAGCTCCCGGTTTGGAGCACTCCTTCGGACGGCTCATGGTGCCTGGCATCACACAGCCAACATGCGAACCTCAGTAAGTTCTTAACCCTGGGTTAGGGGGTTGTTACCCCATTATTCTTTCATTGTACATACATCCTACCAATTGGTCAATCCTTCTCACCCACAGATACATCTTGTGCTTGCTCCTGATGAGTGGCCCTCTAGCCACGAAACGCGTAGAGCTGCCATACGCCATGATTACAACACACATTACCTGCATACCAAGCTTAACTGTATTTCCCTTCTCTTGGACCACAGAGGTCATAGACCCTGCAATTACTACCGTGGTTTACTGTCTTATTCAACTACATCTGGGTGCACTATGAATGAATTTTGTTTGCTATTTATGCGATATTATTTATGTGATTTTAGCCACACTGTGTTGCCCTATGGTAGCACCGTGGAAGAATCTTATATGTGATACTGCTTGTATGATGTTATGCATTCTGGATTATCATTGTACCATTGTTACATGTTGTACCTGTCTTATTTGATTGCACTTAGTGGCAATCGACTCCAATATAAACCATTCAACAACAAGATTCTATATTGTCCACCTTTCATTCTTTTGCCACCACACGCCTCATATAAAGTCCCACCCCCTTGCTCTTTGCCCCCCTTTTTCTTGATAGATGACAGGGATGGAAATATGTGACCCTACCTGGCCACATTTTCATTTAAAGTCCCAAGGGATGGAACAGCTGGCCTTACCAGGCCACAGGTTCACTCAAAGTCCCTTAAACCCCCAATTTTAACCTTATTAGTAGACACAGGGATGGAAGCATGTGGTTTGGCTCTAATTTATTAATATGCATCACCCTCATTGCAACTGTTGAATCTATGATAATTCCCTTGATCCTAATTTACCTTTCAATTACAGCTATCCCTTTTATAATCGACTACCAGAATACTCTTTTATTCTTACAATTTTTATTCCCTTTACCTACTTCATTAATTAGTGATTAATTGACCTTTTACCAATTGTATTTTATTTTACAAGTCCCCAGGCTAATTGGCCTTGCTCTGGTCCGTCCTTGGGGGCTGTGTGGCCTGACCGGGCTGCCTGCCGCCCGTGTTGATCTCCGAATCCGGGAGCTGTGACGTGCCTGACGGACCTCCTCCCCCCAAGCCTGCGGGGGTGTGGGCACCGCCACTGCGCGTCTACGTCACGCACCCCACGTCGGATGTCCGGCGCTCCCTGGCGCCGCTGCGTCCCTGGTTGCGGTTACTACGCTCGCGAGTGGATTGAGGGATGGACGGTGGCGTAGGGATCGGGACTGGTTGCCGGTTCCCTCCCGCCCCCTTCCTCCCCCTCTCATCTCCGCTGCGCTGGCGTGACGTCGGTGACGTCATCGCTGCGACCCCTTTATAGGCGGCTCCCGGGCTGGCTTCGGCATTCAGGGCTCCTTCTCACCACCACGGCAGACCAGGATTCCCACCTCACTCTTCTTCCCCACTCGATCCACATCACAGGTAACAGTCACTGTCCATCCTTCCCTTGTATTTCACTGCACTGCCACAGCCCTATGGATTGGTCACCTCACGTTCCACTCGTGCTCTTTTCACTCTATGCTAACCTCCTCGCTCCTCACTGTTCCCCCGGGTTTCCCCCACCTTAGTCGGTCCATTTATCCATCATCCACACGCCCCATGCACATAGTCCCACCGTAGTTTATTTTTTCCTTTTCACTCACACTTAGGTGGCCTTGTGTTCCGTGACCTGCTCTGGTTAGCGCCTGTTGGGGGAGTTCGGGCGAGATGTCTGCCGCAGCTCCCGGTTTGGAGCACTCCTTCGGACGGCTCATGGTGCCTGGCATCACACAGCCAACATGCGAACCTCAGTAAGTTCTTAACCCTGGGTTAGGGGGTTGTTACCCCATTATTCTTTCATTGTACATACATCCTACCAATTGGTCAATCCTTCTCACCCACAGATACATCTTGTGCTTGCTCCTGATGAGTGGCCCTCTAGCCACGAAACGCGTAGAGCTGCCATACGCCATGATTACAACACACATTACCTGCATACCAAGCTTAACTGTATTTCCCTTCTCTTGGACCACAGAGGTCATAGACCCTGCAATTACTACCGTGGTTTACTGTCTTATTCAACTACATCTGGGTGCACTATGAATGAATTTTGTTTGCTATTTATGCGATATTATTTATGTGATTTTAGCCACACTGTGTTGCCCTATGGTAGCACCGTGGAAGAATCTTATATGTGATACTGCTTGTATGATGTTATGCATTCTGGATTATCATTGTACCATTGTTACATGTTGTACCTGTCTTATTTGATTGCACTTAGTGGCAATCGACTCCGATATAAACCATTCAACAACAAGATTCTATATTGTCCACCTTTCATTCTTTTGCCACCACACGCCTCATATAAAGTCCCACCCCCTTGCTCTTTGCCCCCCTTTTTCTTGATAGATGACAGGGATGGAAATATGTGACCCTACCTGGCCACATTTTCATTTAAAGTCCCAAGGGATGGAACAGCTGGCCTTACCAGGCCACAGGTTCACTCAAAGTCCCTTAAACCCCCAATTTTAACCTTATTAGTAGACACAGGGATGGAAGCATGTGGTTTGGCTCTAATTTATTAATATGCATCACCCTCATTGCAACTGTTGAATCTATGACAATTCCCTTGATCCTAATTTACCTTTCAATTACAGCTATCCCTTTTATAATCGACTACCAGAATACTCTTTTATTCTTACAATTTTTATTCCCTTTACCTACTTCATTAATTAGTGATTAATTGACCTTTTACCAATTGTATTTTATTTTACAAGTCCCCAGGCTAATTGGCCTTGCTCTGGTCCGTCCTTGGGGGCTGTGTGGCCTGACCGGGCTGCCTGCCGCCCGTGTTGATCTCCGAATCCGGGAGCTGTGACGTGCCTGACGGACCTCCTCCCCCCAAGCCTGCGGGGGTGTGGGCACCGCCACTGCGCGTCTACGTCACGCACCCCACGTCGGATGTCCGGCGCTCCCTGGCGCCGCTGCGTCCCTGGTTGCGGTTACTACGCTCGCGAGTGGATTGAGGGATGGACGGTGGCGTAGGGATCGGGACTGGTTGCCGGTTCCCTCCCGCCCCCTTCCTCCCCCTCTCATCTCCGCTGCGCTGGCGTGACGTCGGTGACGTCATCACTGCGACCCCTTTATAGGCGGCTCCCGGGCTGGCTTCGGCATTCAGGGCTCCTTCTCACCACCACGGCAGACCAGGATTCCCACCTCACTCTTCTTCCCCACTCGATCCACATCACAGGTAACAGTCACTGTCCATCCTTCCCTTGTATTTCACTGCACTGCCACAGCCCTATGGATTGGTCACCTCACGTTCCACTCGTGCTCTTTTCACTCTATGCTAACCTCCTCGCTCCTCACTGTTCCCCCGGGTTTCCCCCACCTTAGTCGGTCCATTTATCCATCATCCACACGCCCCATGCACATAGTCCCACCGTAGTTTATTTTTTCCTTTTCACTCACACTTAGGTGGCCTTGTGTTCCGTGACCTGCTCTGGTTAGCGCCTGTTGGGGGAGTTCGGGCGAGATGTCTGCCGCAGCTCCCGGTTTGGAGCACTCCTTCGGACGGCTCATGGTGCCTGGCATCACACAGCCAACATGCGAACCTCAGTAAGTTCTTAACCCTGGGTTAGGGGGTTGTTACCCCATTATTCTTTCATTGTACATACATCCTACCAATTGGTCAATCCTTCTCACCCACAGATACATCTTGTGCTTGCTCCTGATGAGTGGCCCTCTAGCCACGAAACGCGTAGAGCTGCCATACGCCATGATTACAACACACATTACCTGCATACCAAGCTTAACTGTATTTCCCTTCTCTTGGACCACAGAGGTCATAGACCCTGCAATTACTACCGTGGTTTACTGTCTTATTCAACTACATCTGGGTGCACTATGAATGAATTTTGTTTGCTATTTATGCGATATTATTTATGTGATTTTAGCCACACTGTGTTGCCCTATGGTAGCACCGTGGAAGAATCTTATATGTGATACTGCTTGTATGATGTTATGCATTCTGGATTATCATTGTACCATTGTTACATGTTGTACCTGTCTTATTTGATTGCACTTAGTGGCAATCGACTCCGATATAAACCATTCAACAACAAGATTCTATATTGTCCACCTTTCATTCTTTTGCCACCACACGCCTCATATAAAGTCCCACCCCCTTGCTCTTTGCCCCCCTTTTTCTTGATAGATGACAGGGATGGAAATATGTGACCCTACCTGGCCACATTTTCATTTAAAGTCCCAAGGGATGGAACAGCTGGCCTTACCAGGCCACAGGTTCACTCAAAGTCCCTTAAACCCCCAATTTTAACCTTATTAGTAGACACAGGGATGGAAGCATGTGGTTTGGCTCTAATTTATTAATATGCATCACCCTCATTGCAACTGTTGAATCTATGACAATTCCCTTGATCCTAATTTACCTTTCAATTACAGCTATCCCTTTTATAATCGACTACCAGAATACTCTTTTATTCTTACAATTTTTATTCCCTTTACCTACTTCATTAATTAGTGATTAATTGACCTTTTACCAATTGTATTTTATTTTACAAGTCCCCAGGCTAATTGGCCTTGCTCTGGTCCGTCCTTGGGGGCTGTGTGGCCTGACCGGGCTGCCTGCCGCCCGTGTTGATCTCCGAATCCGGGAGCTGTGACGTGCCTGACGGACCTCCTCCCCCCAAGCCTGCGGGGGTGTGGGCACCGCCACTGCGCGTCTACGTCACGCACCCCACATCGGATGTCCGGCGCTCCCTGGCGCCGCTGCGTCCCTGGTTGCGGTTACTACGCTCGCGAGTGGATTGAGGGATGGACGGTGGCGTAGGGATCGGGACTGGTTGCCGGTTCCCTCCCGCCCCCTTCCTCCCCCTCTCATCTCCGCTGCGCTGGCGTGACGTCGGTGACGTCATCGCTGCGACCCCTTTATAGGCGGCTCCCGGGCTGGCTTCGGCATTCAGGGCTCCTTCTCACCACCACGGCAGACCAGGATTCCCACCTCACTCTTCTTCCCCACTCGATCCACATCACAGGTAACAGTCACTGTCCATCCTTCCCTTGTATTTCACTGCACTGCCACAGCCCTATGGATTGGTCACCTCACGTTCCACTCGTGCTCTTTTCACTCTATGCTAACCTCCTCGCTCCTCACTGTTCCCCCGGGTTTCCCCCACCTTAGTCGGTCCATTTATCCATCATCCACACGCCCCATGCACATAGTCCCACCGTAGTTTATTTTTTCCTTTTCACTCACACTTAGGTGGCCTTGTGTTCCGTGACCTGCTCTGGTTAGCGCCTGTTGGGGGAGTTCGGGCGAGATGTCTGCCGCAGCTCCCGGTTTGGAGCACTCCTTCGGACGGCTCATGGTGCCTGGCATCACACAGCCAACATGCGAACCTCAGTAAGTTCTTAACCCTGGGTTAGGGGGTTGTTACCCCATTATTCTTTCATTGTACATACATCCTACCAATTGGTCAATCCTTCTCACCCACAGATACATCTTGTGCTTGCTCCTGATGAGTGGCCCTCTAGCCACGAAACGCGTAGAGCTGCCATACGCCATGATTACAACACACATTACCTGCATACCAAGCTTAACTGTATTTCCCTTCTCTTGGACCACAGAGGTCATAGACCCTGCAATTACTACCGTGGTTTACTGTCTTATTCAACTACATCTGGGTGCACTATGAATGAATTTTGTTTGCTATTTATGCGATATTATTTATGTGATTTTAGCCACACTGTGTTGCCCTATGGTAGCACCGTGGAAGAATCTTATATGTGATACTGCTTGTATGATGTTATGCATTCTGGATTATCATTGTACCATTGTTACATGTTGTACCTGTCTTATTTGATTGCACTTAGTGGCAATCGACTCCAATATAAACCATTCAACAACAAGATTCTATATTGTCCACCTTTCATTCTTTTGCCACCACACGCCTCATATAAAGTCCCACCCCCTTGCTCTTTGCCCCCCTTTTTCTTGATAGATGACAGGGATGGAAATATGTGACCCTACCTGGCCACATTTTCATTTAAAGTCCCAAGGGATGGAACAGCTGGCCTTACCAGGCCACAGGTTCACTCAAAGTCCCTTAAACCCCCAATTTTAACCTTATTGGTTGTAACATGACAAAATGTGGAAAATTTCAAGGGGTATGAATACTTTTTTAAGGCTCTGTATAGAAATCCTTTGGCAGGTAAAAGAGCTCTCCTATACAGTATGTATTTTCTCGGCGGATTTAGTTGTTTGACTTGAGTTCAGCTTTACGCCTGCACACCATGCCCCCTCCACTTTCTCTGCCAATAAAGTCGAGCTGGACTGTGCCTCACACGTTACACAATTAGTTTGGAAATGTTACCTGAAATAGTTTCTTAATCACTTTGTTTTTCACCTTGTGGCCGGTTTAATGTGTTTTCAGAAAGAAAAGTGAAGCATGCTATAATCAAGACTGTTTAATCCACTGCCAAACCTGCAATATTTCTAGAACTTAGAAATGGCAGGGTGGAGGAGATAACATACCTCACTGCCAATTAGCGGCTTTTACTCGAAATTAAACTTCAGACTTCCAGGTAACACTTAACTGCTTGGACTTTACATACTTTAGTCTTTTATACAGATGAAAACAGTTTGTTTTTCCTGTCGAATAAGGCCGTGCGTTCGGGTTTACCAGTAGAGCCACCTACGGAGCGGCAAGTGTCTGTCCTTCCCAGTTTTCGTTTTACGAGCGTTCTCTTGATGGTTAGTGGTGTTAAATGGACGTTCATTTTTGGCCATGGTCACAAGAAGATTCAAAGGAGCGGAATGGAAAATTTTTCTTGAATCAACCAATTTCTATCAGTGGGTGTGTTTTTCACTCCAAAATCGAATGCTAACCCCTTGATGCCCACGCTATAGCCGAAAAACAGCTACAGTTGCCGGGAATGTGTACATGGACGTCCTCCCGAGTGGCACGCTCTGTGATCACTGAATCCTTGGGTCTCTGCTGATCACAGATCGGAGTAAAGGGCCAATCCCAGCCCTTTACCACGTGATCGGCTGTCAGCCAATGACAGCTGATCAAATGAGGTAAACAGAAGCCGATAATTAGATTTTTTTTTTCTCCTCACACTGACAATGTGAAGAGAAAAAAATAAGCGTGTGTAAATGGGACATCAGTCCCACACACTTACAGCCACCTACCAGTGCCCAACAGTGCCACCTACCAGTTCCCATCAGTACTGCTAAGCACTGCCCACCTGTGCCACCTACCAGTGCCCACCAGTGCCACCTATCAATGCCTATCATTGTTGCCAATCAGTGCCTAATCATCAATACCACCTATCAATGCTGCCCATCAGTGACACCTACCAGTGCCCATCAGTGCCACCCATCAGTGCCAACTATCAGTTCCCCTTAGTACCACCTATCAGTGCCCTTCAGTGCCACCTATCATTGTCCATCAGTGCCTCCAGATCAGTGCCCACCAGTTCTGCATCATCAGTGCCCCCTATCAGTGCCGCATTATCAGTGCCCATCAGTGCAGCCTATCAGTGCAGACTCATCAGAGCACATCAATGAAGGAGTATTACCTGTTTGCAAAATTTTATAACAAACTATGAAAACGTTTATATTTTTTCAAATGTTGGTGTATTTTTTTGTTTGTTTAGCAAAAAGTAAAAAAAAAAACAGTGGCAAATAAATACAACCAAAATAAAGCTCTATTTGTGTGAAAAAAATGATAACATTTTCATATGGGTACAGCGTAGCATGACCGTGCAATTGTTATTCAAAGTGTGATAGCGCTGAAAGCTGAAAATTGGCCTGGGCAGGAAGGGGGTGAAAGTGCCCAGTAGGCAAGTGGTTAACCACTTGAGCCCCGGACCATTATGCTGCCTAAGGACCAGAGGTCTTTTTCCAATTTGGCACTGCGTCGCTTTAACTTTTAATTGCGCGATCATGCAATGCTGTACCCAAACGAAATTTGCATCCTTTTCTTCCCACAAATAGAGCTTTCTTTTGATGGTATTTGATCACCTCTGCAGTTTTTATTTTTTGCGCTACAAACGGAAAAAGACCGAAAATTTTGAAAAAATATGATATTTTCTACTTTTTGTTATAAAAAAAATCCAATAAACTCAATTTTAGTCATACATTTAGGCCAAAATGTATTCGGCCACATGTCTTTGGTAAAAAAAATGTCAATAAGCGTATATTTATTGGTTTGCGCAAAAGTTATAGCGTCTACAAACTAGGGTACATTTTCTGGAATTTACACAGCTTTTAGTTTATGACTGCCTATGTCATTTCTTGAGGTGCTAAAATGGCAGGGCAGTACAAAACCCCCACAAATGACCCCATTTTGGAAAGTAGACACCCCAAGGAAATTGCTGATAGGCATGTTGAACCCATTGAATATTTATTTTTTTTGTCCCAAGTGATTGAATAATGACAAAAAAAAAAAAAAAAAAAAATATTTACAAAAAGTTGTCACTAAATGATATATTGCTCACACAGGCCATGGGCCTATGTGGAATTGCACCCCAAAATACATTCAGCTGCTTCTCCTGAGTACGGGGATACCACATGTGTGGGACTTTTTGGGAGCCTAGGTGCGTACGGGACCCCGAAAACCAATCACCGCCTTCAGGATTTCTAAGGGTGTAAATTTTTGATTTCACTCTTCACTGCCTATCACAGTTTTGGAGGCCATAAAATGCCCAGGTGGCACAAACCCCCCCCAAATGACCCCATTTTGGAAAGTAGACACCCCAAGCTATTTGCTGAGAGGCATATTGAGTCCATGGAATATTTTATATTTTGACACAAGTTGCGGGAATGTGACACTTTTTTTTTTTTTTTTTTTGCACAAAGTTGTCACTAAATGATATATTGCTCACACAGGCCATGGGCATATGTGGAATTGCACCCCAAAATACATTTAGCTGCTTCTCCTGAGTATGGGGATACCACATGTGTGGGACTTTTTGGGAGCCTAGCCGCGTACGGGGCCCCGAAAACCAATCACCGCCTTCAGGATTTCTAAGGGCGTGAATTTTTGATTTTACTCTTCACTGCCTATCACCGTTTCAGAGGCCATGGAATGCCCAGGTGGCACAAAACCCCCCCAAATGACCCCATTTTGGAAAGTAGACACCCCAAGCTATTTGCTGAGAGGCATGGTGAGTATTTTGCAGCTCTCATTTGTTTTTGAAAATGAAGAAAGACAAGAAAAAACATTTTTTTTTTTCTTTTTTCAAATTTCAAAACTTTGTGACAAAAAGTGAGGTCTGCAAAATACTCACTATACCTCTCAGCAAATAGCTTTGGGTGTCTACTTTCCAAAATGGGGTCATTTGGGGGGGTTTTGTGCCACCTGGGCTTTCCATGGCCTCCGAAACTGTGATAGGCAGTGAAGAGTGAAATCAAAAATTCACGCCCTTAGAAAGCCTGAAGGCGGTGCTTGGTTTTCGGGGTCCCGTACGCGGCTAGGCTCCCAAAAAGTCTCACACGTGTGGTATCCCCGTACTCAGGAGAAGCAGCAGAATGTATTTTGGGGTGTAATTTCACATATTCCCATGGCATGTTTGAGCAATATATCATTTAGTGACAACTTTGTGCAAAAAAAAAAAAAAAATTTGTCTCTTTCCCGCAACTTGTGTCGCAATATAAAATATTCCATGGACTCGACATGCCTCTCAGCAAATAGCTTGGGGTGTCTACTTTCCAAAATGGGGTCATTTGGGGGGGTTTTGAACTGTCCTGGCATTTTATGCACAACATTTAGAAGCTTATGTCACACATCACCCACTCTTCTAACCACTTGAAGACAAAGCCCTTTCTGACACTCATTGTTTACATGAAAAAGTTATTTTTTTTTGCAAGAAAATAACTTTGAACCTCCAAACATTATATATTTTTTTAAAGCAAATGCCCTACAGATTAAAATGGTGGGTGTTTCATTTTTTTTTTTCGCACAGTATTTGCGCAGCGATTTTTCAAACGCATTTTTTGGGGAAAAAACACACTTTTTTAAATTTTAATGCACTAAAACACACTATATTGCCCAAATGTTTCATGAAATAAAAAAGATGATCTTAGGCCGAGTACATGCATACCAAACATGACATGCTTTACAATTGCGCACAAACGTGCAGTGGCAACAAAATAAATACATTTTTAAAAGCCTTTAAATGCCTTTACAGGTTACCACTTTAGATTTACAGAGGAGGTCTACTGCTAAAATTACTGCCCTCGATCTGACCTTCGCGGTGATACCTCACATGCATGGTGCAATTGCTGTTTACGTTTGACGACAGACCGCCGCTTGCGTTCGCCTTAGCGCAAGAGCAGGGGGCGACAGGGGTGCTTTTTTTTTTTTTTTTTTTTCTTTATTATTTTTTTGCTTTTTTATCTTATTTTTAAACTGTTCCTTTCATTTTTTTTTTTTTTATCATTTTTATTGTTATCTCGGGGAATGTAAATATCCCCTATGATAGCAATAGGTAGTGACAGGTACTCTTTTTTGAAAAAATTGGGGTCTATTAGACCCTAGATCTCTCCTCTGCCCTCAAAGCATCTGACCACACCAAGATCGGTGTGATAAAATGCTTCCCCAATTTCCCAATGGCGCTATTTACATCCGGCGAAATCTAAGTCATAAAATGCTCGTAGCTTCCGGTTTCTTAGGCCATAGAGATGTTTGGAGCCACTCTGGTCTCTGATCAGCTCTATGGTCAGCTGGCTGAATCACCGGCTGCATTCTCAGGTTCCCTGTTGAGACAGGAGAGCCAGAGAAAAACACGGAAGACGGTGGGGGGGGGGCATTCCCTCCCACGGCTTGTAAAGGCAGTCTAGAGGCTAATTAGCCGCTAGGATTGCTTTTACATGAAAGCCGACCGCTGGCTGAAAAGAATGATACCGAGATGATACCTAAACCTGCAGGCATCATTCTGGTATAACCACTCAAAGTCGTGAATGGCGTACCTGAAGACAAAAAAATGGTTAACAATAAAGCACAGTAAACGGTAAAGTATAAATAATTACATACCTGAAAAACAAACATGATAAAACATAATAACAATAAAACATTGCAGAATAGAATACAGTAAAAAAGAGCAGAACAATAGAGAGAGAGAATAGAGAGAGAGAACAATAAAACGACAACAATTTTTTTTTTATTTTATATATATTTTTTTTTTTACACTTTTTTTGTAACTAACTTTTATAACGGTAACCGGTTCCAGGTTCGGGTCTCTCAAAATGCGATGGCATCTTGGGAGACCCTGTGAAAGTGTGCCTAGTCTGTGCAATGCTGTACCCTACGCTAATACTCAACTAGTGAATGGTAGCGTTCAAAACATTCACCAATGCAAAGACCAGGATTGTCAGGACAGGAGGGACAATAATAGCGGGTGTCACACCTATATCCGTGCTTGCTGCAGACACGACATCTTTTTTGGGGGGGTTCGTTGGGTAGGGGTACTCGGGAGGACATAAAGAAAATGCCTCTCATGCAGCCGACTGCATTTGGTTGGGGATGTGAATGGGGGAAGTACGGGCGCTGCAGAAGTGGTGGGTTCCCAATTAGGATTGGCGAATGCAGCAGGAAGGGCACTATGGGCACGACGGGCCTGTGTTTGTCTTCTTGGTGGCAGCGGGACACTACTTGTGCTTGCCACCTCACCAGCTTGAACTGCACTTATGGGACTCGCCACGTCACCAAGTGTTACTGCAGTGCTGGTTTGACTACGACCGGGGTGTACTAGGCCGCTGGTGCTTGCCAGTTCACCAAAACGCTACAAAAAAAACTGTTAGCGATCGCAGGGATCAGGCCTGACTCTGCGAACGCTGCAGTTATGCGTTTAGTGTTTTGTAAGTGACAGTGATCGATCGATACTGCACTTGGGTGGGCTGGGCTGGGCTGGGCGGAGGGGCAAAACGCAGGTGCTAGCAGGTATCTGGGCTGATCCCGCTAACACTGCGTTTTTGGGAACCCTAAACTGCTGGAGACGCTAGTATAGATCTGATCGGATCAGATATTGATCCGATCAGATACTATACCACTAAGGGAGGTGTACGGTGCGTGCGTGGGTGTTAGCGGTACTGGCGCTAACCTGACGCTGCCTGGGGCTGGTGCTTGCCAGTTCACCAAAACGCTACCAAAAAAACTGTTAGCGATCGCAGGGATCAGGCCTGACTCTGCGAACGCTGCAGTTATGCATTTAGTGTTTTGTAAGTGACAGTGATCGATCGATACTGCACTTGGGTGGGCTGGGCGGAGGGGCAAAACGCAGGTGCTAGCAGGTATCTGGGATGATCCCGCTAACACTGCATTTTTGGGAACCCTAAACTGCTGGGGACGCTAGTATAGATCTGATCGGATCAGATATTGATCCATTCAGATACTATACCACTAAGGGAGGCGTATGCTGGGTGCGTGGGTGTTAGCGGTACTGGCGCTAATCTGATGCTGCCTGGGGCGACGCATATCACCGCCGGGCGATCGGGGGGCTAAACCTTTATTCGGTAATAAACGGCGGGTTCCCTGACACTATAAAAAATAAACGAACTAACCAGCGTCACCCGTAACGGTTATACGGTGATCAGTGGTGAAAGGGTTAACTAGGGGGCAATCAAGGGGTTAAAACATTTATTAGATAGTATATGGGGGTCCCTGTCGCTATAAAATGCTGACGGCGAACCTAAATATTTACCTCACTAACTAGCGTCACCAGCGACACTAATACAGCGATCAGAAAAATGATCGCTTAGCAACACTGGTGACAGGGGGTGATCAAGGGGTTAAAACTTTATTAGGGGGGGTTAGGGGGGTATCCTAGACCTAAAGGGGGGTAATACTCACTGTTCCAACACTGTAACTGTCACAAACTGACACCAATGCAGTAATCAGAAAAAAAAAACAAAAAAAACAAAAAACTGCTGGTGTCAGTTTGTGACAGGGAGGGGGGGGTGATTGGGGGGGGATCGGGGGGCGATCGGGGGGGGGATCGGGGTGCTTTGTATGCCTGGCATGTTCTACTGTGTTGTGTAGTGTTGGTGCACTCACATTGATGTCTTCTCTCCTCGGCGCTGCAACGGAATACCGAGCCGAGGAGAGATGACATCATTTCCTTTGCTGCTGTTTAGCATACAGCAGCAAAGGAAGTGATCTGATTGGCCGGCGGCGATCGCGAGGGGGGGGCCACGAACGGATGGCCTCCCCCTCATCTCCGATCGCCGGGGGACCAAACGGGACCGCCTCGGGCGGCGGGGGGGGTCCGATCGGACCCCCCACCCGCGGGAGGCAAATCACGTACATGTACGTGATTTTGCCTGCCCGTGCCGCCTTGCCGACGTAAATCGGCGTGAGGCGGTCCTTAAGTGGTTAAAGGCAAATGTTTTTTGGAAGTGCTGGAATGACATTCGACATACCATTAAACGTACCAATGGGAATCTTTGTACAAATGTTTGTACGAATGTTCATTTGAAAATCTACTTCACCCTTTTGTGTAGGCCTCATGCACACAGGGCCTTTTTCCTGACGCTTTTAGGAGCATCAGGCGTTTTTTGTTTTTTTACAGCTTAAAAGCGCCTCTCCATGTCATTCTATGTGTCCATGCACACATAGGCTTTTAGGAGCTGTAAGTGGCATAGGTGTTTTCAAACTGCAAAAAAACAGGGCCAGCCCGTTCTGGAGCAGCAGCGTTACAGCTGTAAAAACGCCTGACGTGGCTAAACGTGGCTAGACGTGGCTAAAAGTGCGTTAATGCTGTGAACAGCGTTAAGCCATAGCAAGTGTTTTTAAGCTGTAGTAATTGGATTTGGGAGTGGAAAACAGAAGAAGGAAGGGAAACGCTGCTAAACGCTAACATGGCTAAACATGCATTAACGCCAATGCAAAACGCTGCTAAAAGTAGTTATTCCTGGCGTCGGTACTGGCTTAGCAGCGCGTTTTTTTTAATGCCATGTGTGCATGAGGCCTAAAAATCAGTCCATGGAGTCCAGCGCTCTCTTCCCGTAGCCGTTTCCTCCCACTGCTGAGGGTCACCGGTGCCCCCTATCTTGAACTGGAGAGGTGTGACTTCTTGAGGAATCAAGTCATCTGACATCTTCCAGGGGGCTCTAGGTGGGGAATCATGTCTCGAACAACATGATTCTTGTCTGGAGCAAATTGAGGAACTGGGATCGGTACTTGTCTGTAGCGCACCCCTGAAGGAGCCACTGAAGTGATATTAACACTTTTACCACCCTGACACACCCCTACTCAATAAGTTAGACAACACTAGATGGAGTAGAAGCTTTAATTCTATTGATTATTATTATTCTACATGATTTATATAGCATCAACATTTTGCTCAGCACTTTACAAGTCTGCCTGCAGGACATCACTGTATACACATTGAACTATCCTGCCCAATCCAAAGGGTAAGGCCTGGACAATAAAGTCTATGGGGGTGGTGAATGAGGACAGAAGAATTTCGCTTTTAATTTTGCCGACTTGGTTGGGGCCCTTATGATGGTGCACAATGGTGGAGCTCAAAGGTTCTCACTGGCTACAAGTTGGCAGAACAACTGTAATAAAGATGACTGGAGGGGATTTAACTTGAGGAGGAGCTCAAACCGGTAACAAAGCTACTTGGAGTTTAGAAAGGTTAGAAGGGGGGGGAAGGTTTCCAAAAGTGATATTGAGTCAAGAGGGTAATTCTGGGTAGTTGAGGAGTCACTGACTGAATAAGCCCCCTGAGACTAACCAGGTATAAAAACTGGTAGTATTACTACTTTAAACACCCTGAGACACCCCTACTCATTGAGTTAGACAACACCAGATGAGGTAGAAGCTTTAATTCTATTGATTATTATTATTCTTCAGGATTTATTTAGTGCCAACAATTTGCTCGGCACTTTACAATATGAAGGCAGACATTACAGTTACAATACAATTTGGTACAAGAGGAATCAGAGGGCCCTGCTCATTAAAGCTTACAATCTAAGATATCAAACAGCACAAATGTGAATACCAACACACAGCCAATGAACAAGAAAATGCAATAACCCCTACCACCATACAGAGACCTCCTATGCTACAGAAGTTTGCGCATAATAAGGCTGAGAGTAACCAGGCCTGGGTTTCCCAAAACACCAAATTCAGCTTAAATTGAAACAAGGTCACAAAGGGGTGCAGTAATTTCAACTAAGAATTAGCAGACCTTCTGGAGACTACGCCACCGTTGAAACCCTATAGTGACCCGGCTATGTTTAAGTCTGCGTGCAGGACATCACCGCATACGTATTGAACTATCCCGCCAAATAAAAAGGGTAAAGCCTGGACAATAACATTTATGGGGGTGGTGAATGAGGACAGAAGAATTTAGTTTTTTGTTGTTTTGCCATCTTGGTTGGGGCCCTTATGGTGGTGCACAATGGTGGAGCTCAAAGGTTCTCACTTGCTTAAATTAGGCAGAACAACTGTAGAAAAGATGACTGGACGGGATTTAACTTGCGGAGGAGCTCAAACTGGTAACAAACCTACTTAAAGTTTAGAAAGGGTGGGGGAACATTTCCAAAAGTGTTATGAGATGAGTCAAGACGGTAATTCTAGGCAGTTAAGGAAATAGCGCTGAGAGTGGACTAAATAATTTGGACAGCTACCAAAGAGTGGTAGAGAAATGTAGTAATGGACTAAGGACTCAGTGTCTGCTATACAGTGCATGGAATGAGTTAATAACCCTCCCACTGATCTCCTGCGATGTAAACTCCAGCAATGGAGGGGCCCCTCATGGACTGATGCAATGACTTTGATGGACTAATTCTGCGTCTCTGGAACAGCTGAGAGTAGCGATCCCGCTCTGTGTTTCTGGGGGTAGCCTGCACTGGCCAACAGGCAATAGAGAACTCAGCACTCTGTCACTCACACCTGTTTCCTTCCCCATGCATCTGGCAAACATGTTTGTGCTTGCCAAAACGTATGGTACCGCATTATTATTACAGGCGCTATTTTAAAAGTCGTACATGCACTATTTTATGTATTTTTCACGCACATAATGCAGCCCATTGAAATGAATGGGCTGCCCTAAACTGCAACATATGGGAACGTGCAAAAAATCGCATGCTCGTACTCACCTCCTGTTCAAAACAAGCCCTAAACTTGTGGTGTGAGGGCCCATAATAAACTTCTGGTCCACTTGCAGTTTGTTTAAAATCTTTATTTGTCATTAACAACAGATAAAGCCAAAACGTTTCAGGGGAAAGGACTCCCCCTTCTTCAGGGCTTGAAGGAAGATTTGTGATGTGATTGGGATGAAATTACATAAAAAGCCTGATTTGAGGCTGGGTTATGGCTAATGTGTTCTAGCGGCATGTATATAGACATATGGACCCAGCCGAATGGATCTCATTCTTGGATAGATACCTGATCATTTTCTTACAGCCATAGACTGTACAGTATCTCACAAAAGTGAGTACACCCCTCACATTTTTGTAATAATCTTATTATATCTTTTCATGTGACAACACTGAAGAAATTATACTTTGCTACAATGTAAAGTAGTGAGTGTACAGCTTGTATAACAGTGTAAATTTGCTGTCCCCTCAAAATAACTCAACACACAGCCATTAACGTCTAAACCGCTGGCAACAAAAGTGAGTACACCACTAATTGAAAATGTCCAAATTAGGCCCAAAGTATCAATATTTTGTGTGGCCACCATTATTTTCCAGCACTGCCTTTACCCTCTTGGGCATGGAGTTCACCAGAGCTTCACAGGTTGCCACTGGAGTCCTCTTCCACTCCTCCATGACGACATCACGGAGCTGGTGGATGTTAGAGACCTTGCTCTCCTCCACCTTCTGTTTGAAGATGCCCCACAGATGCTCAATAGGGTTTAGGTCTGGAGACATGCTTGACCAGTCCATCGCCTTTACCCTCAGCTTCTTTAGCAAGGCAGTGGTCATCTTGGAGGTGTGTCTGGGGTCGTTATGTTGAAATACTGCCCTGCAGCCCAGTCTCTGAAGGGAGGGGAACATGTCTGCTTCAGTATGTCACAGTACATGTTGGCATTCATGGTTCCCTCAATGATCTGTAGCTCCCCAGTGCCGGCAGCTCTCATGCAGCCCCAGACCATGACACTCCCACCACCATGCTTGACTGTAGGCAAGACACACTTGTCTTTGTACTCCTCACCTGGTTGCCGCCACACACGCTTGACACCATCTGAACCAAATAAGTTTATCTTGGTCTCATCAGATCACAGGACATGGTTCCAGTAATCCATGTCCTTAGTCAGCTTGTCTTCAGCGAACTGTTTGCGGGCTTTCTTGTGCATCATCTTTAAAAGAGGCTTCCTTCTGGGACGACAGCCATGCAGACCAATTTGATGCAGTGTGCGGTGTATGGTCTGAGCACTGACAAGCTGACCCCCCCACCCCTTCAACCTCTGCAGCAACGCTGGCAGCACTCATACGTCTATTTCCCAAAGACAACCTCTGGATATGACGCTGAGCACGTGACCTCAACTTCTTTGATCGACCATGGCGGGGCCTGTTCTGAGAGAATCCTGTACTGTTAAACCGCTGTATGGTCTTGGCCACTGTGCTTAAGCTCAGTTTCAGGGTCTTGGTAATCCTCTTATAGCCTAGGCCATCTTTATGTAGAGCAACAATTCTTTTTTTCAGATCCTCAGAGAGTTCTTTGCCATGAGGTGCCATATTGAACTTCCAGTGACCAGTATGAGAGAGTGAGAGCGATAACACCAAATTTAACACACCTGCTCCCCATTCACACCTGAGACCTTGTAACACTAACAAGTCACACGACACCGGGGAGGGAAAATGGCTAATTGGGCCCAATTTGGACATTTTCACTTAGGGGTGTACTCACTTTTGTTGCCAGCGGTTTAGACATTAATGGCTGTGTGTTGAGTTATTTTGAGGGGACAGCAAATTTACACTGTTATACAAGCTGTACACTCACTACTTTACATTGTAGCAAAGTGTCATTTCTTCAGTGTTACAAAAATGTAAGGGGTGTACTCACTTTTGTGAGATACTGTATATAGCTAAACAGTTATTTTATTTGAACAGATAAAAAAGACAATTTGGGAGTAAAGAATAACAGAGGGATTTGGATCCAAACAATTGGGAGAGATGCAGCCCCCACCGCAGGCCCCACCATCCGCCACAACGTACATGAGTACAACCATTTAGGTCAAAATTTGAGAAAAAATAATCTTTTTTTGATTTCGTTTATTATCCAAAATGCATGAATTGTAATAGCACACAGTTACAGAGCAGCGGATTAAACACCAATTACCTGGAATTATATTGTATTCAGAAGCTCGTGCTTGCAAAACAACATGCGGATAATGGGAAATCGGCATTAGAAGTAGATGAGACTCGGCTACAGTGATTGCAGCACAAAGGCTTGAATAAAAACAATAGAAAACGCATAGACTGTGTCAACTGGGTTCAGTGCCAAGAGCATGGCCGCCTTGGATGCAGCAGCGAGATACGTTGTGTACACAATGGTGTCTTTGATCTTCTCACGTACTAATAGTCGGGACAATGAAAACAACATGTTTATAGAAAGCGGCTTTGTGCAGTGATTTTTTTTTTTTTGTCAATGTTTTGTTCTATGCTTATGAATTCAACTAGGGTCACACTTCACAAAACACATGCACAATTGCTCATAGACGTGCATATTTATTGATACATGGAAGATGATGCTTAATTTATGATTAAGGTCACGTGTGCCAATGGAACACAGTCTCCAACTATGTAATTGTTTAAAGCTCAGTTCACAATTGGGCAAACAAAATAAAAATATCAGTCCCTAGGTGGGATGGGCCAATTGTGCCTAGGTTCAGTTCGAGGATGGTTCGAACATCATGTTTAAAACAAATATAAAAAAGCAGCTCCAGCCTCTATGTTGACCCGATCTCTGGTGCTGTTTCCAAAGATTCACTGATTCAGCAATGCTGCACCCCTCCTCTTCCAGGTTGAATGACACCCATCGTCATTCATCTCACTTCCCGTGAGTCCACAGCATCAAGGGATCATCCTATGTCTTTCCAGGTTGAATGACACCCATCATCATTCATCTCACTTCCCGTTAGCCCACAGGGTCAAGGGACCATCCCATGTCTTTCCAGGTTGAATGACACCCATCATCATTCATCTCACTTCCCGTGAGCCCACAGGGTCAAAGGACCATCCCATGTCTTTCCAGGTTGAATGACACCCATCATCATTCATCTTACTTCCCGTGAGCCCACAGGGTCAAGGGACCATCCCATGTCTTTCCAGGTTGAATGACACCCATCATCATTCATCTCACTTCCCGTTAGCCCACAGGGTCAAGGGACCATCCCATGTCTTTCCAGGTTGAATGACACCCATCATCATTCATCTCACTTCCCGTGAGCCCACAGGGTCAAAGGACCATCCCATGTCTTTCCAGGTTGAATGACACCCATCATCATTCATCTTACTTCCCGTGAGCCCACAGGGTCAAGGGACCATTCCATGTGTTTCCAGGTTGAATGACACCCATCATCATTTATCTCACTTCTCGTGAGCCCACAGTGTCAAGGGACCATCCCATGTCTTTCCAGGTTGAATGACACCCATCATCATTCATCTCACTTCCTGTGAGCCCACAGGGTCAAGAAACCATCCCATGTCTTTCCAGATTGAATGACACCCATCATCATTCATCTCACTTCCTGTGAGCCCATGAGGTCAAGGGACCATCACATGTGTTTCCAGGTTGAATGACACCCATCATCATTCATCTCACTTCCTGTGAGCCCACGAGGTCAAGGGACCATCCCATGTCTTTCCAGGTTGAATGACACCCATCATCATTCATCTTACTTCCCGTGAGCCCACAGGGTCAAGGGACCATCCCATGTGTTTCCAGGTTGAATGACACCCATCATCATTCATCTCACTTCCTGTGAGCCCACAGGGTCAAGAAACCATCCCATGTCTTTCCAGATTGAATGACACCCATCATCATTCATCTCACTTACTGTGAGCCCATGAGGTCAAGGGACCATCACATGTGTTTCCAGGTTGAATGACACTTATCATCATTCATCTCACTTCCTGTGAGCCCACGGGGTCACAGGCCCATCCTATGTCTTGAAATCACAGGAGAATGCTTTGGAGACATGGCACCAGCCTGTGCCAAATTACCAGAGAAAGAAGAAAAGGATTTGTGACATTTTGCTCCTGAACTGTACTGGGAAGGGGTGGTGGGAATTGGGGGAGAGTTCTGTACTGGGGAGGGTGTTTGAGGGGAAGGTCATTTTTGATTGTACAATGTTATCAGGAACCATGAATCAGACCGAGACAGAAGTATAGTTAAGTCACACTTGTATAATAATAGTAATAAGGTAAACAGAGTAAGCGTAGTCAAAACAAGGCAGAGTTCAGTAACCGGATCGGGTAGTCAGCCAAGCAAATGTCAGAGAGCCAGAGATAAACGTAGTAGTACAGCAAGCAGGATCAGGAGCCAGAGGGAACGTCAGCCGAGCAAGTCTTCAACAGGAACGCTAGAGAAAGTCTCTGTGGTGTTGACAAAGGCAGAGATCAAGTGAGCTGGACGACTTTAAGTAGGCAGGACTGACGAACAGAATCAACAACAGCTGGGTAACTGTGGAGAGAGATGGGAGCTGGCAATTAGCCCACAGCTGAGCGGCCAGCTCAGAAAAGGAAGGGCTGAGCCCAGCCCTGACAAATGTACACTGAGCAGTGTTACCCACTCGTGAGCCTTGTGCGATACACACTCCTGAGCCCTGCACCTTGTGCGATGCACACTCCTGAGCCCTACACCCAGTGGAATATACACTCCTGAGCACTACGCTTTGTGTGAAACACACTCCTGAGCCCTGCATAATATATACTCATGGGCCCTGAGCCCTGTGAGATAAGAACTCCTGAGCATGTGCTCTGTGTGATACACATTCCTGAGTCCTGCACAATATATACTCCTGAGCCCTACATGATATACAAGCTTGAGCCCTGCACCCTGTGCAATAAGCACTCCTGAGCTCTGCACCTTGTATAATACACACTCCTGAGCCCTGTGTCCTGTGGGATAAACACTCCTGATCCCTGCGCTTTGTGCAATAACCCACTCCTGAGCCTTGCACCCTGTGATGCAGTGAGTGAGATGTAAGTATTTGGACCTACAACGTATTTTCCTGAGAAAAAAAGCCCTGTATGTATAATATATACAGCAGGTCACCATTTTTCTAGGTAAATATTTTTCTATTGACATACCTCCCAACATTTTGAGATGGGAATGAGGGACACCACCTATTTGCAAACGTATGTAGGCATAGGACATGCCTCCTGCCACACCCCCCTAAAGGAGAATTAACACAAAAAAAAGTTAATTTAATCCACAAGGTCTTTTTTTACCACTACTATTCCTTTATATTGGCTTTTAAAATTTACAAATGCAGCAATTTAGAATTTGGATGAAAGGTCTGGGAAACACTTTTGATAGATATATATAGTGCATTTTATATACAACTATATAGATCAGACCAAAATGAGGGACAAATGAGGAGGAAAGAGGGACAAAGGTCGAGGGTCATTGCTCCAAATTAGGGACAGTCCCTCGAAATCAGGGACAGTTGGGAGCTATGCTATTGACATGAAATTATCACCACGTGTCGGTAACAACCCATGCAATCCATACATACAAAGAAAGCAAAACAAATAAGTTCAGAAATGAAATTACGTGTAATAAAATGGAATGAACACGATAACTGAAATGTATTTAATACTTTGTACAAAATCCTTTGTTGGTAATGACAGCTTTAAGAGGCCTCCTGTATGGAGAAACTAGTCCCATGCGTTGCTCAGGTGTGATTTTGGTCCATTCTTCCACACAAATAGTCTTCAAATCTTGAAGGTTCTGTGGGCCTCTTCTATGAACTCTGATCTTTAGTTCTTTACATAGATTTTATGTTGGATTCAAGTCAGATGATTGTCTGGGCCATTCTAGCAGCTTTATTTTCTTTCTTTGAAACCAATTGAGAGTTTCCTTGGCTTTGTATTTGGGATCATTGTCTTGCTGAGATTTCCACCCTCGTTTTATCTTCATCATCCTGGTAGATGGCAGCAGATTTTTATCAAGAATGTCTTGGTACATTTTTATATTCATCCTTCCTTTAATGACATGAAGTTTGCCAGTACCGTATGCTGAAGAACAGCCCTACACCATGATGTTCCCACCTCCAAAATTCACAGTTGCTATGGGGGTGTTTTTGGGGTGATGTGCCATTTGACCTCCAAACATGGTGTGTATTATGGCATCCAAAGACTTACATTTTGGTCTCATCTGACCAAACTATATTCTCCCAGTATTTCACAGGCTTTTCTAAATGTTGTGCAGCAAACTTTAAACAAGCTTCAGCATGCTTTTTCTTCAGCGATGGAGTCTTGCCTGGTGAGCATGCATACAGGCCATGGCAGGTGAATGCATTACTAATGTCCTGTACACACGATCGGTTTTGGCGTCGGAAAAAACTCCAAAGGTTTCTCCGACGGAACTCCGTCGGAATTCCATTCAAACGGTCTTGCCTACACACGGTCAAACCAAAGTCCGACTAAAGTCCGACCGTCCAGAACGAGGTGACGTACATCACATACGACGGGACTAGAAAAAGGAAGTTCAATAGCCAGTAGCCAATAGCTTCCGTCCCGTAATTGCTTCAGAGCATGCGTCGTTTTTGGTCCGTCAGAACAGCGTACAGACGAGCGGTTTTCCCGAAAGGGATGTGTAAATACGGGGCAATTTAGGTAACAGCGATCACAGGTCAATTAGTTTCAGTATAAATCACACAAATAGGAAACATAAAGGGAATACAAAGACACTGATTTTCAAAAGAGCCAACTTCCCTAAACTACAAACCTTGCTAAAAGGCATAAATTGGGATAAAATATTAGGAACAAAGAAGGAGAGATGGGTTTGCTTTAAGAGTATATTAAATAAGGGCATTAGCCAATGTATCCCATTGGGTAATAAATTTAAAAGAGCGAACAAAAGTCCTGGATGGCTTAACTCCAATGTAAAAATGCATATAAAAGCAAAGGAGAAGGCCTTCAAAAAATACAAGGTTGAGGGATCATCCTCAGCATTCAGACTTTATAAAGAATGCAACAAGAAATGTACGGGTGCAATTAGGACGGCTAAGATAGAACATGAAAGACACACAGCGAAGGAGAGCAAAAAAAATACCAAGAAATTCTTTAAGTATGTAAACAGTAAAAAAGGGAGGACAGACCATATTGATCCCATAAAGAATGAGGAAGGATATCTGGTTACAAAGGGTGGGAAGATAGTGAAGGTATTGAATTTATTCTTCTCCTCAGTCTTCACGAGTGAATCGGGGGGCTTCAGCTACCAAAACTGCAGTGTTTATCCTCATGACACAACACAGGAAGCACCTCCATGGTTAACAGAGGACAGAATTAAAATTAGACTTGAGAAACTTAACATTAATAAATCACCGGGACGAGATGGCTTGCATCCGAGGGTACTTAGGGAACTCAGTCAAGTGATTGCCAGACCGTTGTTCCTAATTTTAACAGACAGTCTACTGACTGGAATGGTACCAGCTGATTGGAAAAAAGCCAATGTATCACCAATATTTAAAAAGGGCCCAAAACACATCCCTGGGAATTACAGACCAGTTAGCCTAACATCAATAGTATGTAAACTCTTGGAGGGGTTGATAAGGGACTATATACAAGATTTTAGTAATGAAAACGGTATCATTAGCAGTAATCAGCATGGATTCATGAAGAATCGTTCTTGCCAAACCAATCTACTAACCTTCTATGAGGAGGTGAGTTGCCATCTAGATAAAGGAAGGCCCGTAGACATGGTTTATTTGGATTTTGCAAAAGCATTTGACACAGTTCCCCATAAACTTTTACTGTACAAAATGAGGTCCGTTGGCATGGACCATAGGGTGAGTACATGGATTGAAAACTGGCTACAAGGGCGAGTTCAGAGGGTGGTGATAAATGGGGAGTACTCAGAATGGTCCGGGGTGGGTAGTGGGGTTCCCCAGGGTTCTGTGCTGGGACCAATCCTATTTAATTTGTTCATAAACGATCTGGAGGATGGGATAAACAGTTCAATCTCTGTATTTGCAGACAATACTAAGCTAAGCAGGGCAATAACTTCTCCGCAGGATGTGGAAACCTTGCAAAAAGACCTGAACAAATTAATGGGGTGGGCAACTACATGGCAAATGAGGTTCAATGTAGAAAAATGTAAAATAATGCATTTGGGTGGCAAAAATAGGTATGCAATCTATACACTGGGGGGAGAACCTCTGGAGGGATCTAGGATGGAAAAGGACCTGGGGGGTCCTAGTAGATGATAGGCTCAGCAATGGCATGCAATGCCAAGCTGCTGCTAACAAAGCAAACAGAATATTGGCATGCATTAAAAAGGGGATCAACTCCAGAGATAAAACGATAATTCTCCCACTCTACAAGACTCTGGTCCGGCCGCACCTGGAGTATGCTGTCCAGTTCTGGGCACCAGTCCTCAGGAAGGATATACTGGAAATGGAGCGAGTACAAAGAAGGGCAACAAAGCTAATAAAGGGTCTGGAGGATCTTAGTTATGAGGAAAGGTTGTGAGCACTGAACTTATTCTCTCTGGAGAAGAGACGCTTGAGAATGGGATATGATTTCATTATACAAATACCGTACTGGTGACCCTACAATAGAAATAAAACTTTTTCGCAGAAGAGAATTTAACAAGACTAGTGACCACTCATTAAAATTAGAAGAAAAGAGGTTTAACCTTAAACTACGTAGAGGGTTCTTTACTGTAAGAGCGGCAAGGATGTGGAATTCCCTTCCAGGCGGTGGTCTCAGCGGGGGGCATCGATAGCTTCAAGAAACTATTAGATAAGCACCTGAATGCCTGCAACATACAGGGATATACAATGTAATACTGACACATAATCACACATAGGTTGGACTTGATGGACTTGTGTCTTTTTTCAACCTCACCTACTATGAAAACTATAAATTGGTTCCGTCGGAAATATTTGGAACATGTTCCATTTCTAGGTCCGTCAGAATTTTCGAAAAAAATAGTCCGATGAGGCACACACGACGATGAAAAGCTTCCGTCAGACTTTTTCTGTCGGACATTTCACTCGTGTGTACGCGGCTTTATTGTTTTCTTTAAAACAATTGTACCTGCTAATTCCAGGTCTTTCTGAAGCTCTCCACAAGTGGTCCTTGGCTCTTGGACAACTCTTCTGATAATTATTTTGACTCCTCTGTCAGAAATCTTGCAAGGAGCACCTGGTCGTGCCCAGTTTATGGTGAAACTATGTTCTTTTCCACTTCTGGATTATGACCCCAACAATGCTCATTGGAACATTCAGTAGTTTAAAAATACTTCTGTAACCAATGCCATCAGTATGTTTTGCAACAATAGGGTTGCAAAGGTCTTGAGAGAGCTCCTTGCTTTTACCCATCATGATATGTTTCTTGTGTGACACTTTGGTAATGAGACACCTTTTTATGGGCCATCAGTGGAGACTGAACCAGTTGATATTAATTTGCACTGACAAGGGGCAGGATTGCTTTCTAAATACCGATATATTTCAGCTGGTGTCTTGGCTTTCCATGCCTTTCTGCATCTCCCTTTCTTCATTATGTTCAATACTTTTTCAATACTTTTTCCTTGTATCATTCCATTTTATTACACATAACTTCATTTCTGAACTTATTTGTTTTGGTGTCTTTGTATGTATGGAGGGTTGTTACCAATGTGGTGAAAATGTCATGTCCATAGCACCTTTAGAAATATACTTACCCGGAAAAATGGTGACGTGTTCAATACGTATTTTTACCGCTGTGTGTATATATATATATATATATATATATATATATATATATATATATACAGTATATAATATATATACAGTATCTCACGAAAGTGAGTACACCCTTTACATTTTTGTAAATATTTTATTCTATATTTTCATGTGACAACACTGAAGAAATGACATTTTGCTACAATGTAAAGTAGTGAGTGTACAGCTTGTATAACAGTGTAAATTTGCTGTCCCCTCAAAATAACTCAACACACAGCCATTAATGTCTAAACCGCTGGCAACAAAAGTGAGTACACCCCTAAGTGAAAATGTCCAAATTGGGCCCAAAGTGTCAATATTTTGTGTGGCCACCATTATTTTCCAGCACTGCCTTAACCCTCTTGGGCATGGAGTTCACCAGAGCTTCACAGGTTGTCACTGAAGTCCTCTTCCACTCCTCCATGAGGACATCACAGAGCTGGTGGATGTTAAATACCTTGTGCTCTTCCACCTTCTGTTTGCTCAATAGGGTTTAGGTCTGGAGACATGCTTGGCTACTTCTTTGGTCAACCATGGTGAGGCCTGTTCTGAGTGGAACCTGTCCTGGTAAACCGCTGTATGGTATTGGCCACCGTGCTGCAGCTCAGTTTCAGGGTCTTTGCAATCTTCTTATAGCCTAGGCCATCTTTATGTAGAGCAACAATTCTTTTTTTCAGATCCTCAGAGAGTTCTTTGCCATGAGGTGCCATGTTGAACTTCCAGTGACCAATATGAGAGAGTGAGAGCGATAACACCAAATTTAACACACCTGCTCCCCATTTACACCTGAGACCTTGTAACACTAACGAGTCACATGACATCGGGGAGGGAAAATGGCTAATTGGGCCCAATTCGGACATTTTCACTTAGGGGTGTACTCACTTTTGTTGCCAGCGGTCTAGACATTAATGGCTGTGTGTTGAGTTATTTTGAGGGGACAGCAAATTTACACTGTTATACAAGCTGTACACTCACTACTTTACATTGTAGCAATGTGTCATTTCTTCAGTGTTGTCACATGAAAAGATAGAATAAAATATTTACAAAAATGTAAAGGGTGTACTCACTTTCGTGAGATACTGAATATAGCTAAACAGTTATTTTATTTGAACAGATAAAAAAGACAATTTGGGAGGAAAGAATAAAACATTTACAAAAATGTGAGGGGTGTACTCACTTTTGTGAGCTACTGTATATATATATATATATATATATATATATATATATATATATATATATATATATATACAGTATGTATATAAATATTAGAACTGTATATACAAAATACAATTGTGTGCGTGGATGCATGTTTGTAAAATTGATTTGTCTGTTTCTTAGCAGCCTCTCACCTCCGCTCCTCCAATATACGGCAAAAAAAAAAGATCCGATGCCACATCATTTGGCTTGCACATTCTGTAGCATTATTTTTAAACATTAGTACACAGGAATGTATGAAGGATCCTTCGTATGGTCTTGCTTCCCGAGGTTTGAAAATAGAACTACAGAATCTGCAAGCCAATTACTTGGCGGCAGATCTTCTATTTTACACACATATATAGAGAGCTGCATATGTAAGGAGTGAACATTTATTTCTGCTCCTTGACAGCCATGGTACGCCCATGCTGGCGCTGGAAACACAATACTGTGCTGTAATGGAGAGCCGCATTACATAAGACTACATAATCAGGATGGCTGTCAGCGCAGTCACTGAGTGACATTAGGTCAGGGCTTGCCATGTAGGATCTCACTCTTTATATAACAGGTTCTGATACAGTGACAACCGACTGCCAGTTAATTGATGTGTGTCAGGATGAACTTGTGACTTTGCAAAGCCCCTTTAATGCCTTTGTGATCCTAAGGGAATCCGCTAGAACACTGACAATTTGATATGGCAGATTGTTACCCTAATGACTATGGTAAGGACTATACCGGCTTGCCGCACACAAGTTATGGCATGGGTGAAAAAGGGCAAAGCCATCATTTTAGAATTTTAAGAAGCATAACTCACAGATGCATGAAACATAAATAGTGCTGGGCAAAAAAACAAGTTCAGTTATGCCATGAAAACATGATCAGTTTTGCCGTCGGAATAAACTCCGAAGGTTTCTCCGACGGAACTCCGACGGAATTCCATTCAAGCGGTCTTGCCTACACGCGGTCAAACCAAAGTCCGAGCGTCCAGAATGCGGTGACGTACAGCACGTATGACGGGACTAGAAAAAGGAAGTTCAATAGCCAGTAGCCAATAGCTTCCATATCGTACTTGCTTCAGAGCATGCGTCGTTTTTGGTCAGTCGGAACAGCATACAGATGAGCGGTTTTCCCGATAGGAAATGGTTCAGTCGGAAATATTTAGAACATGTTCCATTTCTAGGTCAGAATTTTCGAAAAAAAAAGTCCGATGAGGCATACACACGATCGGAATAGACGATGAAAAGCTTCGGTTGGACTTTTTCTGTCGGACATTCCGCTTGTGTGTACGCGGCTTTAGATGATGGCTCCACCAGCCATGCATATTCCCAAAGCTCCCAACTGTCCCTGATTTCAAGGGACTGTCCCCGATTTGGAACAAAGTCCCTCTGTCCCTCTTTCCTCCTCATTTGTCCCTCATTTTTCCCAGTGCTAAACCTTTCATCCGATTTCTAAATTGTTGCATTTGTAAATTTCAACAGCCAGTATTAAGGAATAGTAGTTGTAAAAAAAAAGCACTTATGGGTTTAACTAATGATTTTTTTGTATAATTCTCTTTTAAGGGGGTGTGGCAGGGGGTGTGTCCTATGCCTGCATACTTTTGCTATTCGGTGTACCTCATTCCCATCTCAAAAAGTTGGGTGGTATGCTTTGTGAATGTAAACACAAAGCTCTCTTCTGACAGTGGCGATGTGCCGGTTTCTTTACAACATCCCTTGTAATAGAAAAAAAGCATGACAGGACCTCTTAAATACGAGTTCTGGGGTCAAAAAGACCTCAGATCTCATAATTACACTGAAATGCAATTAAAAAAAATAATAATTAAATGTCATTTGAAAAAAAAAAAAAAGTCTCTTTAAGAGCTATGGGCGAAAGTGACGTTTTGACGTCACTTCCGCCCTGCAATGGTATTGAGACGGGTTGGGGCCATCTTCCCCTCACTTGTCTCCATACCTAACAGGACACAGGACCCATCACCTCCGCCGCTACCGATGGCTCCAGAAAGCGGCGGGGGGCACCGAGGAGTCTGCCACAGAGACCACTTTTATCTGAAAGCCGACCGCCAACTGAAGAAGAGGATACTGGGGTTTATGGCAGCTAGCTGCTGCCATAACAACGATATCCCTCTTCAAACAGCCGACGTATAACGGCGGCGGGCGGTCCGTAAGTGGTGGAATCACCTTTGGCTTAACAAAAACAGCATTATTTCGAAATGGTACTAATAACACACACAGTCTTTGATTCCAGAAATATGTTTACAGTTCCAAGTCCAATGGAATTAGATGTA
The DNA here is from genome assembly GCF_042186555.1 of Aquarana catesbeiana. Classification (NCBI taxonomy): domain Eukaryota; kingdom Metazoa; phylum Chordata; class Amphibia; order Anura; family Ranidae; genus Aquarana; species Aquarana catesbeiana. Next base: position 27,166,223 of record NC_133330.1, read on the forward strand.
AAATTTGATTTGAATTTAAGTTGAAATTTTCGGAAATTGGGACGAATTTTGTTGAGTTATTCGGAGCATTCATTAAACTTTGTTTATACTGTAATTCGGGTATTCAGATCTATCCAAATTTCTGAATAACGGAAAAATTTGTCCGAATATTTCAGAACGAAACAAACTGCACATGTCTAGTAACAGGGGAGTCATTCAAAGCATAAAAATACAGCAGGAGTACCAAACCAGAAGGGTAAAGAGCCCCAAGTACTTTAATGGTTCTTTGGGAACAGATAATGTGCTTTGGCGGCCATGGGACACACTCTTCATCGGTGCTCAGTGAACTTTAGCAAAGCTTAGATCAGTGATTCTCAACCTGGGGGTTGGGACGCCCACGGGGGTCGAATGATGATTTGCCAGGGGTCACCGAATCCTGGGCTGTTCCTGAAGCCCGCACTGCTCTCCCAGCCTTTTCACGGCCGCCTAGCTGGGCTGTTCCTGGAGCCCGCGGCTGCCCACTCAGCCTCTTCACAGCCGCCCATTCAATTCATGGCATGGCTGGGGGGCAGAGACTAGAGGTCAGCTGACTGGTGAGGAATGTGAAGTGGGAGGGACTGAAGAAGGCTCCTGATGTTGGCATAGTTGTCACTGCTGTGAGACACCACAAAGTCGGAGACACAGTGAATAACACTACCTGTGATTATAGTTGCCACTAAAAGTGCCCACTACAGTTCTCAGATCAGCAGATGACCTTGATCAAGGGCACCTAAATTGGCTGATCAGAACTACTCCCAGAATTGCCACTCATCCCATTCCCCCCCCCCCCCACCAAGGAAAAAGAGAAGGAATAAAAATAGAGAATACATGGAAGGAAGAGGAAAAGAGGGGGAGGAACAAAGAAAAAGGGAGAGAAATTTGACATGATTCGAAATTCAATATAACGAATATCGACACTCAACAGAAATAACGAATTATCCGAAAACGAATTAATGTAACATGACGAATATAACAGAACGAAATTATATATTTTACAAATGACAACGAAACTAAACAAAATTTCCCGTTGTGCACAAGTCTAATAATCAGGAAGTGAATGAAAAGCTTTTTGGTGTCATTGGTTAGGGAGGGGCGTATTTTGGAGATGTTGCGTAGGTTGAGGCGTCATGCTTTGGACAGTGATTGAATGTGGGGCCAAAAGGAGAGTACGATAGGATATCTTCTGCCTATGTTATGGAGATGAAGAGAGTGGAAGGTGTTCTGAAGTTCAACAGAAGAAAATTGGGCCAGGCTGACAACACTGCTTGGGATTTCAGTGAAGCAAAGATAGAGTTTTGTTGGTTCAAACCAAAAGTTATGAGCTCACTGAATTTCTGGAAGGTCAAAGGGCAGTTTTCTACATACCTCCCAACTTTTCGAGATGGGAACAAGTGACGCCTATTACCAAACGCATGTATGTATAGCATGGGTGCTCAACCTGTGGCCATCCAGCTGTTGCAGAACTACAAGTCCCATGAGGCATTGCAAGCCACTGACAGTTACAAACATGACTCCCAAAGAAGAGACATGATGGAACTTGTAGTTTTGCAACAGCTGGACGACCACAGAATGAACACCCATAATGTATAGGCTACACCCCCTGCCAGGTCCCCTTAAAGGAGAATTGCGCAAAAAAAAAAGTTTAGTTAAACCCACAAGTGCTTTTTTTTAACCACTACTATTCCTTTATATTGGCTTTTAAAAAATTACAAATGCAGCAATTTAGAAATCAGGTAGAATGAAAGAGATGAAAGATAAATAGCGCATTTTATATATCAGACCAAAATCAGGGACAGTTGGGAGCTATGGTTTTCTGTACTTGTATAATTTTTAAAGAGACTAAAAAAGCCCCCAAAATTTGCCCTAACTTTGGAGTGCTCTTAGGAGGTGTGTGTGTGTGTGTGGGAGGGGGGGTATATCTCTTTTATTATATATCTACTCCAACAGATATGTACTGTACATTATATTCTCTGATTTAGATAATGAAACTTTCTGGATGCCAGTTGCTGTGACAGTCATATACACCATGATGTGTAAGTGTGATTGAATCCCACCTCTGCACCAGCTGACTTGATCTTCTCCTTTTGGCCTAATAAGAACAATGAGAAGACTGGGCAGTTCTCTTTGCTGAGTCACTTTGCATATATCTGAGTCATGCTGGTACAATGAGCAGGGTGCGGGAATGTATTGAATGCAGGACTTATTGAATTTCATGCCCTGCTGGTGATTGCTTTACAAACCAACTTTTACTTGACTAGAAGCATCAAAAATTCTTGTAATCTATACATTATAATTATAGTGACTCAATGGTAAGACATTTCAAGGACTATTTGCTATATGTAATTATGTCACATATCAGCGCTGAAGATATATATAACTGTGGAACAAGAAATACGTAATGCGTTGACTTGCATCTGGTTAGCATAGTCATACACGGAAAGAATTCATCATTGCTGCTATTAGGAAGACAGGCATAACAATAATGGGCAACCGATGCTTTTATAAAAACAAGTGTAGCACCCTGATGTTTAGGCAGGCTTGCTAGTAAATTTACCTGCCAGGTATAGTTGCCTTGGCCAATTGTTAGGAGGTCAATTGATTCCACCCTAATTCTGGAATTGCTGCACTTCTCTCTTCTGTCACTAGATGGCCGGGTATCAGGTGGCATTAGGTAAGACAAGGGCATTGCAAGGACAGAGGAGGAATGAATGGGGTGGCTAGGCAATGGGCAGGGATTTTCTTGAGTCACTTGGCCTGCTGGGAGAGCCTATTTATTTGGGTAGAGTCAGGTGATCGGGGTTCTGTGCCACCTGGACGGCTGTCTGGGTGGACATGTGTTGTGCTGCACCGGGCTGCTAGGCCAGAGCCTGAGGCCTATCCCAGGGACATCTGGCTGCTAGGCTGTCTGAGGGCCTATCCAGAAGCAAGAGAGAAGCGCAGGGTTGGGACTGCGGCTTGCAGTTCAACCAGAAGTAACGGTTCTGCCGGACAGAGAACCTGTCGTGGTCGAAGGTAGAGGGGAAGCTGTCGCCACTAAGGGACCATCCACCTTGTTACCAGAGACCACTGCGAGTAGCTGAAGCAAGTACCACGTGAACGGCTGTCTGGGTGGACATGTGTTGTGCTGCCCTGGGCTGCTAGGCCAGAGCCTGAGCCCTCTCCCGGGGACATCTGGCTGCTAGGCTGCCTGAGGGCCTATCCAGAAGCAAGAGAGCATTGCAGGGTTGGGATTGCGGCTTGCAGTCCAACCAGAAGTGACGGTTCTGCCAGCCAGAGAATCTGTTGTGGTCGGAGGTAGAGGGGAGGCTGTCGCCACTAAGGGACCATCCACCTTGTTACCAGAGACCACTGTGAGTAGTTGAAGCAAGTACCAGAGCAGCGTTCTCACCAACCGGGGACGGTGAAGAATTGGGAAACTTCGGCAGATGTCAAGCCAGGGACTCAACCAGTGGAGGTGACGCTTGCAGAGCAATATTGTGTGCCAAGCCAGGGACCAAGCAGGCTACTGGGGTGATACTTGAGGAGTATCTGTGAGTGCCAAGCTAGGGACCCAGCAGGGACGCAGGGGTGACCCTTGAGGAAGATACTGAATGAGAAGATTGGAAGAGCTTGGGGGATCCAGGGCAGTGGATCAGCAAGTCTAGTGAAAGACTGGGAGCTCATTCGAGTGAAGATCTACAATAGGAGATTGTAGAAGAAGTGAATAAGTTCCTTACAATCTTTGTTAGAAACAGTTTCAAGATTGTTGCCATAGGGGACAGCGGTCCTATATATGCAGATGTGGTGTCTTGCTGGATGCCTTTCCCTGCATGGCTGTCTGTTTATAGAAGTCTAGGAGTCTGCTGAATTAACATTGCAACTACTAAAGGGTGTCCTGGCCCTAAACCTCTCTCCCACAGTTCTGTTTAAGAGACAATAAATCTCTTTGCATTCAAGAAGTGTCTGGTGCCTATTAATCTACCTTGCATTGCACCCACCATGCCTTGTAACCCACCATCAGGAGAGCTACTATCGTCTCTTACAAACCTAATTAGACATTGTTCTTTATTCAAACAAGTGGCAGAGACACTCCATCCTTCTCTTTCCCTATTGGGGGCGTTGGGATTTAATCATCTCAACAATGGCGGCAAGGCCCAAGGTTAGGCCAGTACTTATGGCTATGGTGTAAGGCCATGTGGCAAATCAGGAGTCCTAGGGTTAAGTTATAAGAAATTATCAAACTAGGTACAGGCTCCAGTGATGCATATCTGATTTTTTTGATACACAGAGGTTCATTTTTATATGATATATAGCACTGAATTTAAATTATTTGCATTTTTGGGGAGGGATTTCAACATGATTTGAGCTTTAATGATAATTGGATATCTGGCCTTGTTATACAATGTTGTATTATTCTCTGGGGAATATGGTGGTGCTCCAGAACTGAGTGAGAAGATAGGAAGACACCAGCACTCCAAATACAGTAAATGCATATCACATCTTTACATTGTGAACACAATGTAACATTAGTCCAAGAATACTTTTTGGGCTTCACGGCAGTACCCGGACAGGGTCATCCAGCGCCCAGGGCAAGGATGTAGAATTGTGCCCCCTCCCTTCATTATTAATGCATTCTGTAGAATGGGAGTACCATTCTACATCTATTTCTTTGCCCCTTTGCTTCACGGCACCCAGGGCAACTGTCCCTCTGGCCCACCCCTTGTCCCAGCCCTGCTTCATGGGGTCCCTTCCTCAAGGCAAAATAGTGACTCTATGTCACCTTGAGGAAGAGACTATTGTTTTCTGAGGTGGCAACAGGTAGAAACACCTAAGTGTGTGTGTGTGTGTGTGTGTGTGGGGGGGTTGAGGGTGGGAGGTTGGAGAATTTGGGTGTAACATGAAACATGCTCAGGTGGAGTATGTCTTTGTTCTCTCCATAGGAAACACGGCAAAAAAAAAAACCCAGATTGAAGTTCCCAAACTTTTATTATTTATAAAAGGAAAATTTGGCTTTAAAGTGGACCTTGACTCTGCCAGTCAACATTGATTATTTTTAAGCCTCATGCTGCAAGCATTAGTAAATAGATAGTAAAGTATATCACATTTACTTCTTTTAAAAATTTTTTTTAATTTCTTCAGTTTACCTGGTTTCTTGCCTAGGCAAATTATGTCATACATCCCAGGAGTCTTCAGGAGGGGAGGAGGGGTTTTCTCAGCTAAGCACACTCTCCTGCATGCATGCTTGAGCTAAGGGCAGATGGATTACAGGAAGTAATTGCTACATGAATCGTTTGCCCTTACTCAAGATGGCCACAGCCAGAAATGCTGGGGTGGGGGGGGGGGGGGTGTTTCAAAATGATTTCTCAATTAAATAAAGTATGGAGACATGAATGGATGGGGGGGAGATTTGCTTTGAACATTAAAGAAAGAATTAAATAGTGTTTTTAGTTTGTGGTGCTCAGATGCTCAGATGCAATGAAGATCGGCTTTAAGGTTTTTTTTTTTTTTTTTTTTTTTTATTGCAACTAATTTAAAAGGCAATTTGTTATCCATCTGGAGTTCAGCTTTTGGCCCCATGATGGTTTCTAAACCTACAACTGGGTTATGAGTATACATAGGGACGGAGCAATCTTGCGAGCCATCACATTTCACACCAGGGAAATGCGTACACACCAAAGTCCCTTTTCTATGTTAATGATCAGCAGGTGTGAGGAGTATGTGACTTCCTTCATGTCTGCTGCTCAACCGCAACCGCAGACAGTCCAGCTCACAACAGACTCCAACACTACAAAGAGATTTCACAATTGCTATCAAGCAAACAGCAGGAAGATGGAAAATCTTGTGTTAAAGCAGACCTCCGCTCCCTTTTAAACCTGGCTACATTAAGGCCGGGTTCACACTGGTGTGACAAGACAGCCGTGCTACTTTGGATCCGACTTTGCTCTGCGACTTGAAGCCGACATACGTCCGACTTTCAATGAACAGTGATCCGACTTGGATCCCCGCCAATACCAGGCACTGTTTGGTATGAATCTCGAGGGGGAACACCACGCCAAATTTTAAATAAAAAACTGGCATGGGTTCCACTTCCAAGGGCATACCAGGCCCTTCGGTCTGGTATGGATTTTAAGGGGAATCCCTACGCGGAAAAAAACGGCGTGGGGGTCCCCCCAAAACCCATACCAGACCCTTATCCAAGCACGCAGCCCAGCCGGTCAGAAAAAGGGGTGGAGACAAGCGAGCGCCCCTCCTTAACCGTACCAGGCCGCATTCCCTCAACATGGGGGGGTGGGTGCTTTGGGGCAGGGGGGCAGCCCCCCCACCCCAAAGCATCTTGTCCCCATGTTGATGAGGACAAGGGCCTCTTCCCGACAACCCTGGCCATTGATTGTCGGGGTCTGCGGGCTTATCGGAATCCGGGAGCCCCCTTTAATAAGGGGGCCCCCAGATCCCGGCCCCCCACCCTATGTGAATGAGTATGGGGTACAACGTACCCCTACCCATTCACCTGGGGGAAAAAAAAGTTTCAATAAAAAAAACACACTAGACAGGTTTTTAAATCACTGTTTTGATGTTGAATTTTAAAAGCAGCGGTCTTCTGTCAGATTATCAAACTTGTGAGATTGGCAGGCTTGCCGCTGCTTTTAAAATTCAACATCAAAACAGTGTCACGGACTTCTAAATACTGTATTTCACTATATAAGTTCAGTTTAGAGGTAAAAATAAGTGTGAAATGCAAGATTTCAGTGGGTGTAAAAAAAAAGTCCTCTTGGCGACTTCAGACTGTAGGCTAAAGCCTCGTATACCCGATTGGATTTTCCGCAGACAGAACCTCGGACTTTAGTTCGAAGGCGTGTGCCTGGCTTTCGTCTTGCATACAAACGGCAAGGAATTGTCGGCCAACAAACACGAACGTAGTGACGTACTACATGGTTTTTCAGTTCTTTAGCGCCACCCTTTGGGCTCCTTCTGCTAATTTTGTGTTAGTAGAAGTTTAGTGAGTGTTAATTCACGCTTTTCATTTTGCGCTTTTCATTTTGCGCTTTTCATTTCGTGCTTTTCAGTTTGTTTCTGAACTGCCGTTTGTCAACCAGACATGTTGCAGAATCGGAGGAGATAACGTGTTATTTATTATTGGCCTTGGAGTTATTGCTTTGACCCAAGTCCAGTCCAGGAACAGGAGGAGTTCTTGGACCAAAATTTGGTTTCTTTATTAATTGTGACCAATTATGTCACATGCCTTTGCTGCGGGAGCTTCAGGAGCATAATCCGGATGATTTTCGAAATTATCTCCGGATGACGGACCCCTGCTTTCACCAACTCTTGCCATTGTTGACCCCCAATATTAAGAAGCAGGACACATGCATGAGGCTTTTATTTTATTTTTTGGTTAAATAATGATTTGATTTGGTATATTTTCTATATTTTTGGATGCATAAAATGCACTTTTTGGTTAAGTTCTATTGGCAGATAGTATGTCTAATTTTATTTGTTTTCTTTTTTTAATGCACAATAAAAATTGTGGAGAATAATACTTGGCTATGTGTTTTACTATAAATGACAGTTTGGGAGTAGGCAGTTACATTTAAAAAAATACAATGTAAAATTGACAAGGGACAAGGGACACCAACACAGTTGTATCTTTGATCTTAAAAACTACGGGATAATGATGTTGTGGTAACTTGCACCAAAAATAAATAACAAGCATAATAATATTACTCTTGATATCACTAGAAAAAAAAAGCCTTTTAAAATACGTTTGGCAGAACTCCATCAGTATCACCAGCAAAGCAGCGTCATTATTATCCCATTAAAGAAGAAGAGAATTGTGCGCTGCATTTCGAGATTTCATAATTTGCCACGTCACGAATGTTAATTCTCCATTACGAACGCTAGTTTACAAGACCGACCGCTTCCGGCTCGTCCTTGCTTCCGAGCATGCGTGTTTGTACTGTGGACTTTTGCCTGACGGACTTGTGTACACACAATAGGAAAATCAGACTGTTGTCCACCGAAAATTTACTAGCCTGCCATCCAACATTTGTTAGCAGGAAGTTGGCCAACAATTGTCTGAAGGAGAGTACTAACGGTCTGATTTTTGGCAAACAGTCTGTCATCACACAGTTCCCGGACGAAAATCCGATCGCGTGTACGAGGCTTTATTTTTACCACTAAACTGAAGTTTATATCGTAAAACTGTTTTGATGTTTAATTTTAAAAGCAGCGGTCTTCTGTCGGATTATCAAACGTGTGAGATCAGCAGGCTTGCCACTGCTTTTAAAATTCACGGACTGCTAAATACTGTATTTCACGATATAAGCTCAGTTTAGTGGTAAATATTAGTGTGAAATGCGAGATTTCAGTGGTTGTAAAAAGATGTCCGCTTGGTGACTTCAGGCTGTAGGCGCTAGTGTGGCCGAGTGTGGGGTGTACCAAGATGGCGGCGACGAAACGTCACTTCCGTTACCAAATCTGACGGGTCACCTAATCTGACGGAACACCGGCACAGACAGCAATGAAAACTAACAGGGGTTCTAATCGATCTACACTCTATCCAAAAATGTTTTAAAAAGTTTTACATTTAGTTATACTTTAAAATCAAGTGCTTGACTTTGGATGGGACTTTAAGATGATTCAAAATCTGATTGCATACACTGATTTCTAAGTTTGGAGGAGAAAGATCCAATTTCCCTACATGAAAATATACTCTATGTTTTGGCTTTAGAATTCAAATGAGGGGGTTGATAGAACTAGGCTTTAGAGCTTCTCAGGAAAATGATTTTAGTGTGGTCAGAGGATTGTAAAAATGGCCAAAAGAGTGATAAAGAAAGAAGAACTATCTGTGTTATCCCCAGTGACTAATAATCACCATTTCCCTTTCCTGCTTGTAGCTCAAAGAGTAACACCACTTTTAATGAAAAAAAACAAAACAAAACAATCCCCTCTGGATTTTAACAAACTTTGTATCAGATGCTTATCTAGTTCTGCTCCGAAGAAATAGCTGATTGTTTCACTATGTCCTGTGCAGATTGATATTGAATGAGAGGGGTCTGGGTTCCTCATTATCACCTGGTGCATTCTCAGTGTCCTAATGAGAATAGTTGCAGTGTCTGCATCCCTTTAGCAGTAATGAACCCTTAGGAAGTATCTTAAATTCCAGTTGCTGGAAGTGCCTAAAATCTGACTCATATCTTATTGTAGACTTCTGGGAAAATCACTGAGCCCATCACACAAGTGTAAAATGACATTACAATGGGATACAGGATGCCTCCAGGTTGCCATATTGCATTGAATTTTACAGATAATTACAATGTAAACATCCCTTGTAATAGGAAAAAAGCATGACAGGACCTCTTAAATATGAGATTTGGGTCAAACAGACCTCAGATCTCATATTTACACTAAAATGCAATAAAAAATACTAATAATTAAATGTAATTTAAAAAAACATTTTTTTTAAAATATCCATTTAAGAGCTGTGGGTGGGAGTGACGTTTTGACGTCGCTTCCGCCCTGCAATGATATGGAGCCGGGTGGGGGCCATCTCCCCCTCAGTCGTCTCCATACCTAACAGGGGACACACCACGATCGCCTCTGCCGCCGCCGCTGGCTGTGGTAAGCGGCGGAGGGCACCGGAGAGCGGTGGGAGGGGGGGTCCCTCTACCGCCGCTGATAAAAGTGATCTTGCGGCGAATCCGCCGCAGAGACCACTTTTATCTTGAAGCGGACCGCCCTCTGAAGAAGTGGATACCTGGGTTATGGCAGCTGGCTGCTACCATAACAATGGTATTCCTCTTTAAAGTGCCGACATAAAACGACAGCGAGCGGTCCGGAAGTGGTTAAACATGTGTGCAAAAAATTGAAAAAACGTCTTTGGCAGCGAACTGGTTAAAATGTTGCTAGACCCACAACAGTAAAATCGGTGTGTATATGCAGTAAAGCATGCTTGCTATACTCACTGTGAAACCTAAGGGGTTAATTGTGTAAAAAATGCTGTTTGATCCTGTATGCACAGATCCTCCTCTTCTTCCACTGACTCAAAAACAGGTCCGGATAAGACAGAGTTACTGGAGTCAGGCTGCACATGCTCAGTTTGGTGTGTATTGCTAGAGAGTTTGTTTTTTTCTTAGGAGAGTGCATGTGATCAGCACAGGGCCAATCAGCACTGTCCAGACAGAGGGTCAGGGGTCCCAGGTCCTGATAGGACAGCCATTACAGTGTAAAAAGTCCCCCTACAAGCTTTAACCAGACACTGATAGAAGTCACAGGACTGCTATATACTGCAAGGAGAAAAGGTATTTAGCAGTTTATATTTACTAATATAATTGCATTTCCATGTTCTGTGTACTGTGGGAGACCAGATATAGTGAATGCAGAGTCCTGGGGAGACCAGATATAGTGAATGCAGAGTCCTGGGTTTAGGAACACTTTAAGGCTCATGTTTTTAACACCCCTTTAAGCTGCACAGCCTATTGTGTGTATATCAGCAGAGCAGTGGACGGTGTCAGTAGAACAAAGATTGGTATCAGTATTTTTTTATTTTTAGTATTTATTTTTTTAAATATTATTAATTTTTTTTTTTTTTTTTTTTACAATAATATTTTTTATTACTTAAAAAAAAAAAATTAGGAGCCCCGTTATAGGGCTTTGGTGATATCAAAGGTCTAAACAGACCCCAGATGTCTCACTTTTGAGACAGAGAAAGAAACTGAGGACAGAGATTCCCCAGTCCCTTTCTCTACAGCCTGTAGTAAACTTAGTTTACTATGCTTCTGTTAAGAATAAAGACAGGAGCGATCAGTACAGATCACTCACTGTGTTCATTCAGAAAAGGAAGGGGCTGGTAAATAAAATGTTTACCAGCCCCTTCCCCACTCCTGAGAGGAGAGGGGGGAAGCTGGCAGCACTGCAGGGGAGAAAAAAGGAAGCAGGGGGGGAATCAGCACAGCATGGGGTCATTAGGGTGTGCCCAGGCACACCCAGCACACCCTGAGCGCACGCCTATGTATATGTTATATGTTATAATATGGGAAAACCTCCCCCAGTGGGGTTTTTCTGCAGCAGAAATGTGGACATTGAGAAAAAAAAATATATGATTTCAAAATACTTTTTATTAAAAAAATGGCAACATAGCCTAGGCACATGAACATTTAAAATATGAGCTTTGGTCGAAGACATATAATGCCATTCAAATTCCTACAAAAATGTACAAACATACAACAGTACGTGATATTTAATCAAACATCCGTTATGCAAAATCCCAACGCGTTTCGACATATGTGGTTAGAGTCTTCCTCAGGGGAATGATTTGCTGTCAAAGAATGTATATATATATATATATATATATATATATATATATATATATATATATATATATATATATATATATATATAATTTACACATATTTACATGATTACATAAAACATACACAGACAGAATTCCTTTGTATTATCAAGGAGAAATGGAATTTACATAGAGTATAGTTACCAATGAACTATACTCTATATAAATTCCACTTCTCCTTGATAATACAAAGGAATTCCGTCTGTGTAGATTTTATGTAATCATGTAAATATGTGTAAATTATATATATACATTCTTTGACAGCAAATCAATCCCCTGAGGAAGACTCTGACCACGTATGTCGAAACACGTTTGGATTTTGCATAACAGATGTTTATGAATATGAGATTTTCCCATATTGTAACTCATTTTGGGGCGGTAGCATCTATATCACTCGTGTTCATGTGTCTCTCCCATGCTATATGTTATATATTATATTATTTGTTTAATTCGCTATGGTCTATATTCCAGGGAAGGGGAGTTACCCTTTAAGAAGAGTAAAGACAGACTGTGTTTCAACGACTCTCCTAATTACATTCTAGAACCTCGCATCATCTTTGGCTTTTCTGTGAACGTCAACCTGGACGATACTTGACAGTTGTTGTGTCTTCGGCAAAAGATCAAAAACAAGGACGAGTATTTGGCTCGCAGCTGAGCAGTTAAACAAGGCCGAGTGTTGAAGAGAAATGTGTAATGAAGTGCAGACCAGACGCTAAACCCGGCAGTTTCCAGTAAACAAAATCTCATCAGCTTGCAGCTTGAACTGATCTGAAAGTCAAATAAAGCCTAGGGCCGTTCTGCTGATCAAGGAGCCAAGGAAGGAATAATCCTGCAAATATAGTTTGTGTTTCCTCCGGAGTCCAAGATCAGAACAGAAACAAAGTGTGAGGCTTATTACCTATCTACGCGTTTTACATATATTTTACATGTACGCATTTTCTGTGCATTACTATTCATTCCTATGTAAAATGTGCTTTGCTGGAAAACGCAACAAAGAAGCAGCAAGAATTTTTTTTTTAACACACTGCACTAAAACATATACAGGCTGAAGTCACAGAGCCGGTCCAGGCTCGGGAAAAGATCGCGGCCATATGGTCAGGATCCGCCCACATGCCTGGACCGGCGCCCGTCTCGGCTCAGTCACCAGCTCTCTGCTCTCCTGAGCTGGGAGAACCGAGCGATCAGAGGTGGTTGAAGGTGCGGTATACATGGGCAGGGGTGGAATTATGGGTAGAGACAAGGCGGAGGGGGGGGCGTCAAAATTAGGTTTCGCCTAAGCAGGGATACTCAATTAGCGGACCTCCAGCTGTTGCAGAACTACAAGTCCCATGAGCAGGGCTTTTTTTCAGGGGGAACTTGGTGGAACTCAGTTCCACCACCTCTGGCTCAGACCCTTTGGTGCCTGCTCACCACAATCACTTGTAAACACAGAAGTCTGGTTTCTGTGTTTACAAGTGACAGCTCTGCACTCTGTATGTAATACAATCCTGGTATTTAATGCCTCTTTAAGACGCTCCTACTGTTTTCGTGAAATTTGACTGAACACACCCACTATGTGATGTGATTTGGAGGGTGTGTGTGGGGGCAGGGGTTTTGTGGGGTCGTGGTTAAGTTCCAGCACCTATTGTTTGAGAAAAAAAGCCCTGCCCATGAGGCATAGCAAGACTCTGACAGCCACAAGCATGACACCCAAAGGCAGAGGCATGATGGGACTTGTAGTTTAGCAACAGCTGGAGGTCCACTAATTGCATATCCCTGGCCTAGGGTGTCAAAAAAATCCTTGCAGCAGCCCTGCCAGGTTTTGTCTGGTGGACTACAGAACAACCCCCCCCCCCCACTCTCCTCATCTAAATGACACAAAAGTGAGGTGTTCTGTAGTCCAGCAGGTGAAAAGCGGACAGGGCTGATAACACTGTTTGGAATTTCAGCTACATCCAACGTATAAGGGTTCTGAGATCGCATCTAAACAGCCAAATTTGACCTACAAAAAAAAAAAAGGAAAACTACGCTTAGCCGGCGTCCCTTCCCCCAATTTCTACAAAAAAAGCTTACAGTTGCACCGTCAGGTTTTCCTATGTCAACAGGAAATATTCAGCGGGGCGCTCCTTCACTCTCCTAATACCCAACTACTAGACTCCAATATATAACTGAACACATCAAATTCAACAGTAAAAATATAAAAAAAATAAAAAACATTTTTGACTTCCTGTCTGTAGATGTTGCTTCCACAGCTGTCTGTATTATGTTTTTTTTTTTTTAAACTTTCATTAAATTACAGAAAGTTTGGAGAAGAATCCTGAAATGCTGTAAAAACACAACGCGTCAGTGTAGTAGAGATGGATAGAGGAGCGTATATTCCGGCTTGTAAACAGACGGGGTAACGTGAGGACACCAAGTTATGCCAGGACACAGATGGAAAACTCTTGTAAGTTTTGTTACTTTGTCCTGACCGGGTTAGAGATTATTCCATGTAAGGGGTTGTCTAGCTGCTACTTTTCATTTACGGAAGGACTACAAGTACAAGCATGCTCTGATAGTGATCTTTGAGATCCTCCTGGCTTTGAGCAGTCACAAAGCTGATGCATATTAGACATGTGCACTGCCAAAAAAATTTTGTTAGTTCTCGTTTCATTCATTTTTTTTTTTCTTCGTTTTTCGGGTCATTCGTTACGATCGCAATTCGTAAATTCTAAAAATTTGTAAATTCGAAAATAATGCCTCGTACACACGATCGGATTTTCCACCGACAAAGCCGCAGACTTTTGTCCGAAGGGCGTTGGCCCAAACTTGTCTTGCATACAAACGGCAAGGAATTGTCGGTCAACAAACACGAACGTAGTGACGTACTACGTGGTTTTTCAGCTCTTTAGCGCCACCCTTTGGGCTCCTTCTGCTAATTTCGTGTTAGTAGAAGTTTGGTGAGTGTTGATTCGCGCTTTTCATTTCGCGCTTTTCGTTTCGTGCTTTTCAGTTTGTTTCTGAACGGCGGTTCATCAAGCAGACATGTTGCGGAATCGGAGGAGATAACGTGTTCTTTATTATTGGCCTTGGAGTTATTGCTTTGACCCAAGTCCAGTCCAGGAACAGGAGGAGGAGGATTTCTTGGACCAAAAATTGGTTGCTTTATTAATCGTGACCAATTACCGTATTTATCGGCGTATAACACGCACAGGCGTATAACACGCACATTCATTTTAAGAGGGAAGTTTCAGGAAAAAAACTAAAATTTTAAAATTTTTCCAAAAAGGAACTTTGGAGCAAAATAAGGGTCAGTGCCCATCTGCAGCCTCATCAATCCACATCAATACAGCCTCACGATTGCCTTCAATGCAGCCTGATTGACGTCCACCTGCAGCCTAGAGGGGACATGGAGGGGGGGTGGGATGAGCGCCGACAGATTAAATACAAAGAGAATCTCCTATGATAGACAGAACAGTGGTCCAATGGCGGCCCAGGAGACAGGACTTCCTATTACAGAGGCTGCCAAGTAAACAGGAGATTCTCGCTGTATGTAATCTGACAGTGCTCGTCCGGCCCCCCTCCTTGTCCCCTCCGAGGCAGCTAAAATTGAAGTATTGGTGTATAACACGCACACGCTAATCGCACCCGATGTTCATGGTAAAAAAAGTGAGTGTTATACGCCAATAAATACAGTATGTCATATGCCTTTGCTGCGGGAGCTCCAGGAGAATAATCCGGATGATTTTCTGAATTATTTCCGGATGACGGACCCCTGCTTTCACCAACTCTTGGCATTGCTGACTTCCTATATTAAGAAGCAGGACACGTGCATGAGGCTTTTATTTTATTTTTTGGTTGAATAATAATGATTTGATTTGGTATATTTTCTATATTTTTGGATGCATAGAATGCAATTTTTGGTTAAGTTATATTGGAGGATAGCATGTCTAATTTTATTTGTTTTCTTTTTTTAATGCAGAATAAAAAAAATTGTGTAGAATAATACTTGGCTATGTGTTTTTGCTTCAAATGACAGTTTGGGAGTCGGCAGTTACATTTAAAAAAATACAATGTAATATTGACAAGGGACACCAACATAGTTGTATCTTTGATCTTAAAAACTACAGGATAATAATGTTGTGGTAACTTGCCCAAAAAAAAAAAAAAGGATAATAATATTATTCTTGATATCACTAGAAAAAAAAAGCCTTTGAAAATTTGTTTGCAATAACTCCATCAGTATCACCAGCAAAGCAGCTTCATTATTATCCCATTAAAGAAGAAGAGAATTGTGCGCTGCATTTCCAGATTACATAATTTGCCGCGTCACGAATGTTAATTCTCCATTACGAACGCTAGTTTACAAGACCGAACGCTTCCGGCTCGTCCTTGCTTCCGAGCATGCGTGTTTGTACTTTGGACTTTTGTTCACACGCTCGGAAAATCCGACAACAGACATTTGTCCGCGGAAAAATTTAAAACCTGCCATCCAACAATTGTCCGCTGAAAATCCGACAACAATTGTCTGATGGAACGTACAAATGGTCGGATTTTCCGCCAACAGCCTCTCATCACACATTTCCCGTCGGAAAATCCGATCGTGTGTACGCGGCTTAAGAAAGAAAATCCGGAAATTCGAAAAGCATAACTAACGAACTAACCAATAATAACTATTAAACTGGTTATTAACCCATCTAACCAAGTTTCTGTAAAATGAATCATTGCAACCTAATGTCCTGTGTGTGCTGTGTGTGTGGCTTCCTACCTGTTTGCTTTCTGTGTAATCCTTTGTTTTCTTTTCAATTACATCACCGGCGCATGCGCGGTTAGTCGTATTTTTCCGGCAAGCTTTCCATGGCAGAAAATTGCTGTGTACATGCCGGGGCTGCCGGGGATCCCGCGACAAACCCCCCCCCCCCCCTGCTGAGAAGCTGATCCTTAACCCCATGTCACTCGCTACGTCACAGGAGTTTGGAGCGCAGAGCCGAAGACAGAGCCTGTCTGTCTGAAAACGAGACTTGGCTTCAGGAACGAATGCGCATGCGCGAGATTATGGTCGCAGAAGAAGAGTGAGGGGGGAAATAAAATGCTACTGAGACGCAGAGGAGTTATAATGGCAGCGGCTGAGTACAAGCAGAGGCGATTATAAAAAGTGAATTCTATCAAATGCGAACGTTCTATTTGCATAATGTATGCGGCGCATAGCTACTAAACAGCAACATGAAATTGCATATTGCTGATTTGGGGTAACATTATCTGAGTTTACTACCGCTTTAAATTATAGGTATTGGAATTTCCTTTCAAATTTGACTGTTAGTGAACGTAACGAATACGAATTTATCGGAAGTTACGAATTATCCGAAATAACGAATGCCGCATCTAAACAAATGGAACTGAACGAATTAATAATAAATGATAATAATAATAATAAAAAGTTTTTACTATTGTTATTAATTATTATTAATTTGTTACGTTCCATTCGTTTAGATACAGCATTAATTATTTTGGATAATTTGTAACTTTGGATAGATTGGATATTTGTTACGTTCACTAACAGTCAAACTTGAAAGGAAATTCCAATACCTAACGTATAATTTAATCGTTAGTAATAGTTATTATTAATTAGTTACTAATTCCGATTTTTGAATTTTCGGATTTTCGAATTTCCAAATTTTCTAATCTGGTGACTCCCGCTGAGGGAGCAGGGTAGGGAAGAGCCCGCCCCAGCTCAATGCATGCAATGTAAAGAGGAAAAAGAAACAACGGTCACTGTGGTGAAAGCAAACAGTGGGGTAATATGGCGCACTCTGGATATGGCTATATATTAATCACTTCCCACCCGGCCACTGCACATAAACGGCCGGGTGGGCGCTCTCTCCTTCTGAGTGGACGTTTAGGAACGTCCCTCAGAAGGAGCGGGAACGCGCGTGCCCGAGCAGTGGCACGATCCCGATGCGCACGTGTCACCCCGACACAGCGCATCTCCGATCGGCAGGAGGGCTCTGTGATTGGCCCTCCTGATCACATGACGACCGTCTCCAATCACGGCCGTCATTTGATGTAAACACAAAGCCGGTTGCTAGGCAATCGGCTCTCCTCTTCTCACACGGAAGTTGTTAGTGAGGAGAGGAGAGGGGATCGCTGCAGCCGGCTGGTGATCAGTGAGTATGAGCTGTTTTTTACAACTTTTTACACACTGATCACCGGTCTAGTGTCCCCACACATGTAAAAAACACAAAGTAAACACAAATGCCCCCAAAACATGTCCCTAAAACATATGTCCCCACATAGTAAAAACACCTGTCCCCCACATATGTCCCAGTAAAATCACATGTCCCAATAATTATCTGCACACATATGTCTGTGATCACCTGCGCACATCTGTACATGATCATCTGCGCACATCTGTCCGTGATCACACAAACCAATTACATAGCTCCCAACTGTCCCTGATTTCGAGGGACTGTCCCTGATTTGGAGCAATGTCCCGCTGTCCCTCTTTCCCCCTCATTTGTCCCTCATTTTGGTCTGATCTATATAGTTGTATATAAAATTCACTTTTTATCTTTGAAAAAGTGTTTCCCAGTGCTAAACCTTTCATCCAATTTCTAAATTGCTGCATTTGTACATTTTAAAAGCCAGTATAAAGGAATAGTGGTAGTTTAAAAAAAAGCCCTTGTGGATTTAATTAACCTTTTTTTGGTTAATTCTCCTTTAAGGGGGTGTGGCAGGGGGCGTGTCCTATGCCTACATACATTTGCCAGTAGGTGTCCCTCATTCCCATCTCAAAATGTTGGGAGGTATGCAATTATTATACACTTAACGGGATTTTTTTTACCAAAAACATGTAGTAGAATACATTTTGGCTTAAATTTATGACAAAATTCAATCTTTTAAAATAGAAAAAAGAAAATATTGCTTTTTTTCCCCAAATTTCCGCTCTTTTTTCGCTTATATCGCAAGAATTAAAAAAAACGGAGTCGTGAATAAATACCACCAAAAGAAAGCTCTATTTGCGTGAACAAAATGATAAAAATTTCATTTGGGTGCAGCGTTGCATGACCGCGCAATTGTCGTTGAAAGTGCGAGAGCGCTGAAAGCTGAAAATTGGTCTGGGAAGGAAGGGGGGTGAAAGTGCCCGGTATTGAGGTGGTTAATGACAAATGGGTATGAGGGTAAGTTACTGAACTGGGCAATAAAGCAAGTCCATATAAATCAAAAGGTCCGTGTAGGGAAAACAATACGCTGTCCTTGGAAGGCTGCCAGCTCAAAAGTTAGAAGAGCCTCTGCAACATAGAAAGGGACAAAAAGCAGCGCCTTTTAAGTGTAGCAAGTTTAGTATTTAATTGATAAAATGAACATAGAAACGCTCACAAACGAGCGATATATTCCAGCATTGTGTATATGGTTAACTTCCGCACGGTCCCGGGATGATGCCTGGCATCACTGGCTGATGGTATAGGTCCGTGATCAGGCCGCGATCCACGGTTACCCGTTGTACAAGCTATTTTGTACCTCTTCCTGTATGGTATATATAAACCCACTCAAAGATGGCCACCAGCAAAGCCTGAGGAAGGAGCACGTATGCTCCAAACGCTTGCAGCGCCCGCTGACCTTGTACCCGGAAGTGACGTCGCCGCTGTGCACCGCCGATCTTCGATCCAGCTTTCCAGAAGCGCTGGGAGCCAACAGTGTGGCCAAATCGCGGCCTGATCACGGACCTATACCATCAGCCAGTGACCCCCAGGCATCGTCCCGGGACAGTGCGGAAGATTACCATATACACAATGCTGGAAAATATCGATCGTGTGTGAGTGTTTCTATGTTCATTTTCTCAATTAACCACTTCAGCCCCGGAAGAATTTACCCCCCTTCCTGACCAGAGCACTTTTTGTGATTCGGCACTGGGTCGATTTAACTGACAATTGCGCGGTCGTGCGAGGTTGTACCCAAACAAAATTGACCTCCTTTTTTTCCCACAAATAGAGCTTTCTTTTGGTGTTATTTAATCACCTCTGCGGTTTTTATTTTTTGCGCTATAAACAAAAAAAGAGCGACAATTTTGAAAAAAAAGCAATTTTTTTACTTTTTGCTATAATAAATATCCCCAAAAAATATATAAAAAAACATTTTTTTTCTTCAGTTTAGGCCGATATGTATTCTTCTACATATTTTTGGTAAAAAAAAACAAAAAAAATCGCAATAAGCGTATATTGATTGGTTTGCGCAAAAGTTATAGCATCTACAAAATAGGGAATAGATTTATAGGATTTTTATTATTAATTTTTTTTTATTAGTAATAGCAGCGATCTGCGATTTTTATCATGGTAGACACTTCTGACACATTTTTGGGACCATTGGCATTTATACAGCGATCAGTGCTATAAAATTGCACTGATTACTGTGTAAATGACATTGGCAGGGAAGGGGTTAAACACTAGGGGGTGATGAAGGGGCTCTATTGACATCGTCCTCTGCTCTCCTGACACCGTCCATTGCCCTACTATATATATATATATATATATATATATATATATATATATATACTGTATATATACCTGTATATATTTATTTATTTATTCCTCAAGTAAACAGGATATAAATCCACTTTGTGTGCACTAAATGCCTTTGCAGATCCAGATATTACCTTATAAAAGTTGTAGTGATATCATCACTGTGCTGTACATAACTTGAGCAGAGAGCAGAGCTGTGGGAGGGGCCAGCAGGCCCCACCCACCACAGGCTGCCTGCAGAAAGCTACAGGAGGGGGCGGAGACAAGACCAGTCGCCCTGCACAAGAAAAGGGAGCAGCAGTGAGTGGTCTTTATTACAGAAAGTCTCACACTGGATTACTGCACAGATCTGGAAGAGATACACACCAAGATTCCAGAGTACACATGCCTTTTTTATTTAGACAATATTTGCTTATACCAGAGTTCAGCTTTAGCATCAAAGGACACAGCTCAGACTGAAATTAACTTTTTTTCGCCAATAGCCGCACACTCCTTCCCAGCCATGCAAACACTTACCCGTTCTCATGTGGCGCTCACAGGCCACCGCCGCCCTTCACAGTTGTGTCAGGAAAACGTCTGGGAATTAAGCTTTTGAAAACATTGTTAAAAAACAGTTTAAGCAGCCATCTGGCTTTCTTGTGAATTGCGAGACAATTTCTGAATGTTATTTATTGTGAAATGTTCTCTGAATCAAGAGAAACAAACAAATTGATATCCTGCAGCTAGAACCCGAAAAAAAAAAAAAAAAAAGAACACAGACGCTACGGAGAAATATACAGCTGGGTATGAAGGAGGTGCTGGCACTTTCTGTTCAGCTCGGAGAATAACAGACAAAAGGCTGAACTGAAGTCATCAGAAAACGTCAACAAAGGTAAGATGTAAAATTAGGTAATAAACACCTATGTATTTCTGTCCTCGGCTTTAGCGCCTCAGGAAAGTCACATCAAAAGGTAAAGCAAGCAAGCCAAAGGTAAAGCACATGAGATAAAAGGCTGAAGATATCCTAAAGCTGAAATCCAATCATTTTTGAAACTCTAACCTTGCAATAGGACCTCTGCGCGCTGCAAGGGTTAATTGCTCCTTAAAACGGTAAAACCTTGCAAAGGTGTATGAATGTGAGTTAGGGACCTTAGATTGTAAGCTCCTTGAGGGTAGGGACTGATGTGAATGTACAATGTATATGTAAAGCGCTGCGTAAATTGACAGCGCTCTATAAGCACCTTAAATAATAATAACAATACGGTAATAATAATAATAAAGGTACTTTTAAAAAAAAATAACAAAAATGGTATACTTATCTGCTCTGTGCAATGGTTTTGCACAGAGCAGACCCAAACCTCCTCTTCTGGGGTCCCTCACCGGCACTCTCTGTTTGCCCCCATAGCCAGTGCTTGGGGGCAGATGCCTCGGCTTGATCCTGAGCTAGACTGTGTGTGACTATTGACACACATAGTGTGGCTCAGCCCCGCCTCCGACCACAGGATTTGACTGACAGCAGCAGGAGGCAATGACTCTGTCTCCTGCCTCCATGTCCTGTGAGGAGAGAGAGAGAGCGGCGCTGCTGCTCTCTGGCACAGCGCTGGATCAATGTCAGGCTCGGGTAAGTATTTAAAGGGGACCCTGATCTCTGTAAAGAGCCAATGACGTGGCTGCTTAACCATGTGAACGGCTGTGTCCAATCACAGCTGGTCACATGTAAATATGGAAGTTCCGGCAATCGGCTCTCCTTGCCTCATACTGACAGAGTGTGTGGGGAGGAGAGCCGATCAGCAGCATCTCCTCGCAGGGGAGACCAGGACAGGTAATCAGGGCACTGATTACAGGAAAGCCCTAGCAGTGCCCATCAGTGACACAAATCAATGTTCATTAGTGATGCCAGTCAGTGCTGCCTTTCAGTGCCTGCTCATCAGTGTTGCCCATTAATGTCCATCAGTGCCGCCCAATCAGTGCTGCTTATCCGTGCTGCCTATCAGCGCCCACCATTGCTGCCTATCAGTGCCCACCAGTGCCGCCTATCAGTGCCCACCAGTGCCACCTATCAGTGCCCACCAGTGCCACCTATCAGTGCTCATCAGTGCCTCATATCAGTGCCACCGATCAGTGCTCATCAGTGGGGCATATTAGTGCCTCCTCATCAGTGCCACCTAATCGGTGCCCATAAGTTCCGCCTCATCAGTGCAGCCTATCAGTGCCCATCAGTGCAGCCTCATCAGCACACTTCAATGAAGGAGAAAAATTACTTTTTTACAAAATTTATTGACAGAAACTAAGAAAAACTTTTTTTTGTTCAAACTTTTCAGTCTTTTTCTTTTTTTTTTGTAAAAAATAAAAAAAACCTATCAGTGATTAAATACCACAAAAAAAAAGCTCTAATTGTAGGAAGAAAATTATAAAAAATTCATCTGGGTACAGCGTTGCATGACCGCGCAATTGTCATTCAAAGTGTGAGAGCGATGAAAGCTGAAAAATGGCCTGGGCAGGATAGGGGGTGAGAGTGCCTGGTATTGAAGTAGGGCACTGTCAGAGCAATAAGGATGTGAAACTCTCTTCCACAATTGGTGGGGGCAGCGGGGATTATGGATATTTTTAAAAGACTCTTGGATGTGCATCTTAAAGAACACAACATACAGGGATGTGGGAATAAATTAAAGACACTGACACATGTACACCTACCCAGGTTGAAATAGATGGGCAGTTGTCTTTATTCAACCTTACCTTAGAGTTGCCACCTCATCCCTTTAAACCCGAACACATATTAATTACACAGGTTCTGTGGCTGATTAAGGTGGTAATTAAACTCACTTGGTGCCTTATCTGCACTAAATTAGTCTCAGAACCTGTGTAATTCATATGTGTTCGGGTTTAAAGGGATGAGGTGGCAACCCTACCTTACCTACTATGTAACTATGTAACCACGGCACTACCTGCACAGAGTTTCCATGTTCTCCCTGTGCCTGCGAGGGTTTCCTCCAACACTCCAAAGCCATGCTGGTGGGTAAATTGGCTCCTGTCTAAATTGGCCCTTCTGTGTATTGGGACATTGCTCCAAATCAGGGACAGTCCCTCGAAATCAGGGACAGTTGGGAGCTATGTGTATGGTCATTAAAGCCCACCTCCTTTGCTGTTGCACACGGGCGTCAAGAGGTTAACATGAAAGAGTATATCTGACACAAGATCCACTTCAATCACACAAGTGCAGAGAGTGAAGATGAATTGTCCACATGGAAAGTAAACCTAAGAATCACCTCTGAACTAAAGTGGAACATGACCTCCAGCAAGTGGTGGAATCCATCACTGTCATTTAAAAAAAGACGTACCAGGAAGATTCACCTGCAGTGAATGTTTGGTAAATGTCAGATTAACTGCTTTATAATTACTCCCCATATTGCTATGTAAATACTAATTGTAGAAATTTAAACAACACGGAATTTTGTTGGCAGATAGAAACTGACCTGCCAGTCTAGTTTTCTCATTTGCTTATTAATAGCTTTGCCTTAAGACAGATCTCCAACTAATTCAAGTATAATTCAGCATAATAACACTTCAAGATCACAACACTGAGATTTTTAACCACTTGCGGACTGCCCACCAGTAGCAGCCCGTCTATACGGGGCACCGCCCCCTTGATTCATGCGCCTGACTCCAAATCTACAGGCAGGGCGCCGGACGCATAGATTTCGACTGTGTTTTTTTTTTTTTTTTAGAGCCTGAGGCTTTATTTGTTTTTATAAAGGGTGGGCTCGTGGTGCAGAGCACTGCGCCCTGAGCCCACCCAGTTGTGTGACAATAGTGAATTAATATTCTCCCGGGCAATCAGGAAGTGGGTCCTGAGACCCGATTGGCCAGGAAGTCTTAGGACTCTTGGCCAGTTGGGTCCACTTCCTGTTTGGCCGGGAGGAGAAGCAGCGGCCCAAGGCGAGCAATGAGGAGCAAGATTCCTGTCACCTGCCCCTTAAGGTAAGTAGGCCTCTGCCCATCTGTCTCCCGCGGGGAGGGGGTTGATTGCCTCCAGGTTTGGGGTAGTTGGGGGATCGCCGTCTTCCTGTCCATCTCCCACGGGGGGGGGGTTCGAGGATCGTCACCTACACGTCCGTCTCCCGCAGGGGGGGGTTGATCGCCGCTAGGTTTGGGGTGGTTGGGGGATCGCCATCTTCCTGTCTAACTCCCATGGGGGGGTTCGAGGATCGTCACCTACCCGTCCATCTCCCGCAGGGGGGGGTTGATCGCCGCTATGTTTGGGGTGGTTGGGGGATCACAGTCTTCCTGTCCTTCTCCCACGGGGGGGGGTGGGTGGCCACTGCTGCCCTCCGTACATATACAGCGGCAGGGCTGCCATTCTGTGCCAGATCTCTTCCAGGTCCGGGCTGCGGGGGGGGGCGACCCGCTCCCGCTGTGATTGCCAATCAGCGTGTGCCGGTGGACGCGATGTTTGCCGGGACCCGCTGATCGTTTGGGAGACAGGCAGAACAGCGGGCTGCCTATGTAAACAAGGCAGATCGCCGTTCTGTGAGAGGGGAATGTGCTGATCCTGTGTTTCTGCCAAGCAGGAACACAGGATCTTTACCTTCCCCCAGTCAAGGCACCTCCCCCACAGTTAGTAAGCACTCCCTAGGATCACATTAAACCCTTTAATCACCCCTGATGTTAAACCCCTTCTCTGCCAGCTTCATTAGTACAGTGACAGTGCATTTTTTTTTTTAGCACTGATCACCGTATTAGTGTCACTGGTCCCCAAAAAGTGTCAATTAGGTGTCTGATTTGTCCGCTGCAATATCACAGTCCGGCTATATGTCGCTGTGCGCCGCCATTACTAGTAAAAAGAGAAAATAAAGAAAAATATCTCATAGTTTGTAGACACTATAACGTTTGCGCAAACCAGTGGCGGAATTATCAGGGTCGCAGCAGTGGCACTTGCGACTGGGCCCTGCACTGGAACTAAGGGGCCAAGTCCAACCCCTGTAAAACAACCCCACACCATAATCCACCCTCCACCAAATGATTTGGACCAGGGCACAAAGCAAGGTCCAGGAACCTGACTGACCTCAACCCGATAGAACACCTTTGGGATGAAGTAGAGCGGAGACTGAGAGCCAGGCCTTCTCATCCACATCAGTGCCTGACCTCACAAATGCGCTTCTGGAAGAATGGTCAAACATTCCCATAGACACACTCCTAAACCTTGTGGACGGCCTTCCCAGAAGAGTTGAAGCTGTTATAGCTGCAAAGGGTGGGCCAACCCAATATTGAACCCTACGGACTAAGACTGGGATGCCATTAAAGTTCATAAGCGTGTAAAGGCAGGCGTCATAATACTTTTGGTAATATAGTGTACATTAAACCTTAAAACACTTGTGTCCTTAGAAAACGTGCGATATTGTTGTGGAACTCATATTACAGCAACAATCACTTTTGACAAGTTTTTCCAACACAAGATAAATTTGTGATGGGGGAGGGAGCTCTGCATGTTCCTTCGTTCCTGTGCCGTGTGTGGAGCGGGGTGTGTTCCTTTCCTCCAAATCAGTGTATAAGAACTGTAACAGCAGCTCTCCGCCCCCTCCTCTCTGCTCCTGACAGATGCAGAAGGATTTTTATCACAATTCTGCCTTTTTGGAGGCACGTAGAGAAGAGAAGGCAGCAAATAATCATGCAAAACTTATGTAGGAGGTATCTCTGCGTATCACCTGAGGCTATTCACTTCACTGGGTATATGTGAGGGTTTACATCCACTTTAACAAGTAAACATAATATACTTTTTCTATCTACTGTATTTACTAATGCTAGCAGCATAAGGACTAAAAATAGTTTGTGTTGATTGAGAGAGTTTCTTTCTGCTTTAAGATAATAAAATAGTATTTATATATTTTTTAAGAACAAACAAGGCTTTTTATGTGATAATTTCATTCAAAAATAAAGATTTTTTTTAATGCAAACCTTAGGCAAAAAAGCAATTAAAAAAATAAATAAATAAATTTAAAAAAACACATTTTTTTCTTAACATGTGTTCATTAAAAAAAAAAAGACTTCACATAGAAACATAGCAATGGGGTGTGTTTTTTTTCTTCTTTTTGATCTTGCACATCACTAAGGAGAAATACAAAGTTGGTAGAGAGTTCTGATCCCCTCCTCTTCTTACATTGAAATTTTTTTTCTTTTGGGTAGGGGAAGTCACTGTATCACATAAATACTGTTAAAGTCACATTATAATGAAATTCACAAACACAGCAGAGGATGAAGGATACTTTCATTGGGAATAATTAGGTTGGAGGGGGGTTATTTAAAAAATATTTAAAATATTATTAAAATAAAGTAAATAAGGGTAATGAGATACACCATACAATTTGGAAAATATATACAGTGGGGACGGAAAGTATTCAGACCCCCTTAAATTTTTCTCTCTTTGTTATATTGCAGCCATTTGCTAAAATCATTTGAGTTCATTTTTTTCCTCATTAATGTACACACAGCACCCCATATTGACAGAAAAACACAGAATTGTTGACATTTTTGCAGATTTATTAAAAAAGAAAAACTGAAATATCACATGGTCCTAAGTATTCAGACCCTTTGCTCAGTATTTAGTAGAAGCTCCTTTTGATCTAATACAGCCATGAGTCTTTTTGGGAAAGATGCAACAAGTTTTTCACACCTGGATTTGGGGATCCTCTGCCATTCCTCCTTGCAGATCCTCTCCAGTCCTGTCAGGTTGGATGGTAAACGTTGGTGGACGGCCATTTTTAGGTCTCTCCAGAGATGCTTAATTGGGTTTAAGTCAGAGCTCTGGCTGGGCCATTCAAGAACAGTCACGGAGTTGTTGTGAAGCCACTCCTTCATTATTTTAGCTGTGTGCTTAGGGTCATTGTCTTGTTGGAAGGTAAACCTTCGGCCCAGTCTGAGGTCCTGAGCACTCTGGAGAAGGTTTTCATCCAGGATATCCCTGTATTTGGCCGCATTCATCTTTCCCTCGATTACAACCAGTCGTCCTGTCCCTGCAGATGAAAAACACCCCCACAGCATGATGCTGCCACCACCATGCTTCACTGTTGGGACTGTATTGGACAGGTGATGAGCAGTGCCTGGTTTTCTCCACACATACCGCTTTGAATTAAGACCAAAAAGTTCTATCTTGGTCTCATCAGACCAGAGAATCTTATTTCTTACCACCTTGGAGTCCTTCAGGTGTCTTTTAGCAACCTCCATGCGGGCTTTCATGTGTCTTGCACTGAGAAGAGGCTTCCGTTGGGCCACTCTGCCATAAAGCCCCGACTGGTGGAAGGCTGCAGTGATGGTTGACTTTCTACAACTTTGTCCCTTCTCCCGACTGCATCTCTGGGGCTCAGCCACAGTGATCTTTGGGTTCTTCTTTACCTCTCTCACCAAGGCTCTTCTTCCCCGATAGCTCAGTTTGGCCGGACGGCCAGCTCTAGGAAGGGTTCTGGTCATCCCAAACGTCTTCCATTTAAGGATTATGGAGGTCACTGTGCTCTTAGGAAGTGCAGCAGAATTTTTTTTGTAACCTTGGCCAGATCTGTGCCTTGCCACAATTCTGTCTCTAAGCTCTTCAGGCAGTTCCTTTGACCTCATGATTCTCATTTGCTCTAACATGCACTGTGAGCTGTAAGGTCTTATATAGACAGGTGTGTGGCTTTCCTAATCAAGTCCAATCAGTATAATCAATCACAGCTGGACTCAAATGAAGGTGTAGAACCATCTCAAGGATGATCAGAGGAAATGGACAGCACCTGAGTTAAATATATGAGTGTCACAGCAAAGGGACTGAATACTTAGGACCATGTGATATTTTAGTTTTTCTTTTTTAATAAATCTGCAAAAATGTCAATAATTCTGTGTTTTTCTGTCAATATGGGGTGCTGTGTGTACATTAATGAGGAAAAAAATTAACTTAAATGATTTTAGCAAATGGCTGCAATATAACAAAGAGTGAAAATTTAAGGGGGTCTGAATACTTTCCGTCCCCACTGTATATTAAATTTTTTTCTCTCTCTTCATATGGGGGGTTGGGAGAGGGGGGAGATGGCGGAATACCCTTAATTCTTTTGGAAAGTATTTTGAGATTGATCTATGTGTTATACTGATCGTGGTCTTTCATATGTCTTATTTTTGTATGTATATGTATTTTAAAAGGATGTTTATACATAAGAACTTGAAATGATATGGAATGTTTTTTGTATATGTGAAAAATATCTTAATAAAAATAATTTTAAAAAATGACTGTAAAATAAAAGTACTAATGTTATTCTATAATTTGTCCTGTTTAAAATGACTCAAAAATTCTGATTCTGGCACAAAGCATTGACAAATTATTGACAAATTTTAAAAAAATGTTGTTATTTTTTTTTTCAATATGACACTAAAAAAAATAAGAACAAAATAAAGCACAAAATAGTTTAAATATGAATGGTTGATAAAATAGAAATAATAAAAAAAAGCAGGGAAATAATAGTTGAAGGGAAAAGGGGAAGGAGTTAATTGATTAGAATAAACTATGGAGAGAGAGAGAGAGAGAGAGAGAGAGAGAGAGAGAGAGAGAGAGAGAGAGAGAGAGAGAGAGAGATTGATTTTATTTAAAAGAAAAAAACTTTTTGTTTTTTACTTGTCATGTAGCTTCAACTGACATCATCTCCAGTCTGAAGCTTATTCCTATGATCTGCAGATGAATGAATCCGAGTGTATGCAAAAGTAACAATGTTATTTTTTTAAGAAGTCAGGCAGTTCTGCTACAGCCACTGTGTGCACACAGCAAATCCCGGCTTCATTTTCAGAGCCAGGAATTGCAAAAAATTGTGGAGGAGGGGGGGAAATAAGCACAGTAAATTCTGGATATTTTTCCAGTGTTACAGTTTATTATTGAAAACCAATATGCTATGAAAATGTTTCAATCAAATAATACCTCTTTTAAGAACTATTGACATTATCACTGCATCTGTCTGCTGGTCTGATATTTGTGGGTGGTGCCTGCAGGCTCTTTATATGTCACAGCACTTCAAAATATTCTTTAAAGAGTGTTATATGAAAGAACACAACCCTGGCATTCTTTTAGATGTCTCCTGGCTGGCCACTGGGTGCTGTGGACTTTAAGTGTGCAGTTGATTGAGCATTCATGCCTTAAAGTGGATGTAAACCCAAATTGATTTATTTATTTTTTATGTCATAATGTAGAGTATAAGATTTCCTATCATCTGAGCCCAGTCTTGCCACACAGAGTTAATCCAGCTCTGAGCAATCCTCTTTTATTGTTCAGTGAGATAAAACTTGACAAACAGAGAAAAACTTTGTCAAATCCTCCCCTTTGCTGTGAGTGACAGGTGATTTACATATCTCGTGCACTAGCCTAAGACATGCATTGTTTTTTTAATTCCCACCCCCCACTCCTTTCTTCAGCAGCTCTGCAAGGATTGGCTGTTCCACACCTCAGCATGATTTGGCATGCTGAAGTCATGTGGTTACTTTCCTGTCTTTTCACTGGATGTTAGAGATCATAGCAGAAGTTCAGTGTAAGAAATACACAGGAGAAAAAGGCATATTGACAAGGGGAGTGTAGAGGTGGGCGGGGAGTCTACTGACATCACGACTCCACCCACCATGCTCCAGACAACAGACCCCGCCCACAGAATCTGCAGTTTTTCGGGTCTCATAACAGACAGAGGGGAGACATTTGACAGGTAAAGATACAGGCAGGAGGCGTGTATATCCTTATAGAT
The DNA here is from genome assembly GCF_042186555.1 of Aquarana catesbeiana. Lineage (NCBI taxonomy): Eukaryota > Metazoa > Chordata > Amphibia > Anura > Ranidae > Aquarana > Aquarana catesbeiana. The sequence continues at coordinate 27,195,757 of NC_133330.1, forward strand.
AACCCCTATGGCAGTAGTTTAGAAAGGATGACATTGGGTTTACATCCACTTTAAGGGATACCAAGCATTTGTTCTTTCATATAATGTTCTGGGGAAAGAAGAATTAATGGCAGAAAAAAAGCTAATAGCTGTGAAATGCTGGCCAATGACAGTAATAACCAGGAGGATAGGAGATTGATAGTGCTCAGGAGAGTTATTGGTTATATTGTGGAAATGTAAGTTTGGAAGGAATTGAGAGTAATCAGTTTCAACACAGGAGGACATGCTTTAAATGTGGGGAAAAAAAGGTAAGACAGCAGAAATATGTATGAGTTTGTTAAAACAAACCAGCTCATCTGGTTCTCTCATTTGCTTAATAATAGCTTTGCCTCGGATCCCTAATTACTGAAGGTGCAATAATAACACGTCAAATTCATAACACCCAGGTTTTTTAAAGTGCCCATGTCAGCTTACATACACAGAATGTCCTCCATAATAAAAACTCTCTGATGGCCTCTTTCTCTGACCCTCTTTTTGCCAGCACTGCAGAACCCATAAGTCTGTTGGGCACTCCAGAGAGTGTCGGATTCCTGTGTCCCCACCAGGTGCCATGGTTTCTATCCTCTGACTCCTACCTCACCTACCTTAGGTTTTCAGAGTTATTTGAATGGTATTGAGCTTTATGTAAACACCCTATTTATATTCAATATGGATATCGACTCATAATAACCCCCTGAAGAAGATGGATATTATCTGCAAGTTGAAACGCGTTCGTGGTGCATTATGGTGCATTATCTGTACACGTATAGTCATTGTGTTTCTGTAAACCCATATAGTGATTTTCCAATATTATGATGTTAATAAAAGCTTTTTATACTTATATATAATTTTTGTGTCTATAGTGGGTGCTAAAAAGTCCCTTTTCCCCCTTCTAGTTGTTTCTTAATGGTTAAACACGGTGATTGATATTAGAAATATCAATAGTCACTGTATAAGTTTTGGATTAGATGGAAACAAAATAATAGAAAAAATAACATGATTTGTTTTGTTGTAATAATAATCTCAATACATACAAAATGTTGTGTCGCAATGATTGTTTTGTAAGAATAAAACTATTATGTGATAATAAAGATATTTGTGAATGATTAGACCAGTGATGACTATTTTCATTTACATAATTATTGCTTGTATATCCTCCACATTAGAATGTAAAACAATGTACTATACATAATATGTAAATCGATTACTGTAGTTGCATGCAATATCAACAAGTTAATGCAGTGCATCGTATAAAAAAAATATTAGAAGTTTTAATATGAAAACGTAAAACTTTCTTTTAATAGTTTTACTGGTTCTTAAAAATAAATAATTACTAATTAATAATTAACAATTATTAAAAGTGTTGTAGAGTTATTGAGTAAGATAACGTAGGGGCGGGGATGGGGGGTCTCTGCTTAACAGGTTTCCACTTTAATTGAAGAAGAGAGGTGTTGGTAGCAGGGCCAGATCTAGCCCATCTGATCTGGGGGTGCAGGAAAAAAGTCAGGGAGCATAAGGTCAACACTGTGTGTGAGTCACTGACAGTCTGTCACACGTTGTGATAGAGAACCCGTATTCCCTGTTCACCCAGCGCGCTTCAGTACCAGGAGTCACCACCTGGAGATAACATCTAACAGGTAGTGCAGAGGGGGTGCAGGAATGCACAGGAAACAATAGTATACTGTATATTAGGCTGTACTTATGTTAGGTGTCAATATTAGAGTCCCTCCTTACATTTGGTGTCTCTATCAGAGCCCCCCCCCCCCACATATCAGGGTCCCCATCATAGTCCCCCCTTACATCAGGTGTCCCTATCAGAGTCAACATCAGCATTCCACCTTACATCAGGTGTCCCTATCAAAGTCCCCTCCACATCAGGGTCCCCATGAGAATCCAACTCCGCATCCCCACCAGAGCCTTACCCCCTCATCAGGTGTCCCTAGCAGAGTCAACATCAGCATTCCACCTTTCATCAGGTGTCCCTACCGGAGTTCCCTCCACATCAGGGTCCCCATGAGAATCCAACTCCGCATCCCCACCAGAGCCTTACCCCCTCATCAGGTGTCCCTAGCAGAGTCAACATCAGCATTCCACCTTACATCAGGTGTCCCTACCAGAGTTCCCTCCACATCAGGGTCCCCATGAGAATCCAACTCCGCATCCCCACCAGAACCTTACCCCCACATCAGGTGTCCCTTTTAGAGTCAACATCAGCATTCCACCTTACATCAGGTGTCCCTGTCAGAGTCCCCTCCACATCAGGGTCCCCATGAGAACCCAACTCGGCATCAAAGTCCCCACCAGAGCCTTACCCCCACATCAGGTGTCCCTATCAGAGTCAACATCAGCATTCCACCTTACATCAGGTGTCCCTTTTGGAGTAGACATCAGCATTCCACCTCACATCAGTGTGCCCCCTTACATCAGGGACTCCCATTACATCGAGTGTCCCAATCAGGGTCTTTCATTACATAAGATGTTCCAATCAGGGTACCTATCAGAGTCCACCATTACATCAGGTGTCCCCATCAGGCTGGTCCATGGATCAGTGGATGCACATCTCGGAGACTTGGGGTGGAGCAAAACTAAAATCTGGAGGGGCGGGGGGGGGGTAAAGCCTATCACAGCACACCCCTAGATCCAGGCCTGGTTGTGAGTAGCTTAAAAAATTAAAAGTCAGCAGCTACAAATACTGTGGCTACTGACTTTTAATATTAGGACACTTACCTGTCCCAGGGGATCCCGCACTGTCAGCACCCCAGCTGATTTTTCAGTCGCCTCTCGGGTGCTGCCGCCGCCATTCCTTGTGAGGGAAGCTGTCAGTGAAGTTTTGCGGCTTCACAGCCGGCTCCCTACTGCACATGCCTTTTTTGAATGGTCCGGCAGCGGGGGAAGGAGGAGGGGGGCCGAACTTCCGCGGACCTTGCCGCGGTGAGGTCATCCTAAAGTAGGGATGGATACCTGTCAAAAACTGGTACCCGCTCTCCCTCGCTCGAAAGGGGCCAAATGTGGCAGTGGAGGGGGGGGGAGGAAGCAGACAAGTGGAGCTTCTCCTTTTGGGTGGAGCTCCGCTTTAAGATTGTAGGTGAGATGAGATCGGGAAATTGAAAGTATATGGTTGACAATTGTATCAGTTGGGATGCTTGTTGATAATCATAATTCTTATTGTGCAATGGTTGTGACTGATATTTATACCACAGGGCTGAAATAATAATAGTCCATTATTAGTAGGTGATAAGCTGATAATAGTTGATAAAATAATAATCTGCAGCTGACAGAGAATTTCTATAAGGAGAATCTGTCCTCATACCCCAAATACTGGACAGAGAGGCCTTCATCCACCTCTTACCCTGAAGCTTGAAGTGATATTAAACCCAAAAAACAAAAAATGGAATATATTGCAGCTTACCAATCGTCAGATGTGGTGGCTGCATTTGTTTTCTTTTTTTTCTTTGTTTTCATCTGATGATCCTGCCAGTAACGCACTACCTGACTTAGGGTGACTCCACCTTGGATTGGGGAGCAGCGGAGACACCCCTGGAGAGCAGTATTGTCAGTCTGTGGAGATTGTAATGTTAGAGGCACTAGCAGATGTAGATGGACTTGACTAACAAATCCAAGTCTAGCTCCAGATAACACTTTATAAGCAGTTACAGTAACATTTTTTTTTGGGGGGGGGGGGGGGGATAAAGGTTTTAAATAAATGAATAAAAGCTGACCATTGTGAGCACCCTTGTCAGCCTTTATTGGTTTGTCCCAATGCTCAAACTGCCACTTTTACTGGACAGCTCGGTCTGTTAAAGGAAAGTAAAAAAAGAACAGATTTACTGGCAGGATCACCAGCTCAAAATAAAGACAAAAACACTTAAAACAAGAAAACAAATGCAGCCATCACATCTAAGGATTGGTAAACTGTTACACAGTATATTACAATTTCGTTTTTGGGATTAATACCACTTTAAGTTTGAGGTTGGCTTTACAAACCACTTCAGCCTCGGAAGATTTTACCCCCTTCCTGACCAGAGCACTTTTTACAATTTGGCACTGCGTCGCTTTAACTGACAATTGCGCGGTCATGTGAGATTGTACCCAAATGAAATTTGCGTCCTTTTTTCCCCACAAATAGAGCTTTCTTTTGGCGGTATTTTGATCACCTCTGCGGTTTTTATTTTTTGCGCTATAAACAAAAAAAGAGCGACAATTTTGAAAAAAAAACAATATTTTTTACTTTTTGCTATAATAAATAATTAAAAAAAAAAAAAAAACAAATTTCTTCATCAGATTAGGCCAATACGTATTCTTCTACATTAAGAACAGTAAAAAAAAATCACAATAAGTGTATATTGATTGGTTTTGCGCAAAAGTTATAGTGTCTACAAACTATGGGAAAGATTTATGGCATTTTTATGGCATTTTTATTATTATTTTTTTTACTAGTAATAGCAGCGATCTGCGATTTTTAGCGGTACTGCGACATTGCGATAGACAGATCGGACACTTTTGACACATTTTTGGGACCATTGACATTTATACAGCGATCGGTGCTATAAAAATGCACTGATTACTGTGTAAATGTCACTGGTAGTGAAGGGGTTAATACTATGGGGGCGATCAAGGGATTAAATGTGTGTTCCCTTAGTGTGATCTAACTGTATGGGGATAGGAGAGGAGACATATCACTGTTCTTACTTAGTAGGAACAAACGACATGTCTTCTCTCCCCTGACAGGACAGGGATTTGTGTGTTTACACACACAAATCCCCATGCTGACGCTCGTGCACACGATCGCGCATGGCTGGCGGCGATCGTGCCTGCCGGCCAAGCGCATCGGGTCCCCCGCTGTGCGGCGGGCACGCGCGCGTGCCCTCTGGTGGCCAAAAAAGGGAAGGGTGTACATCTACGGATTTTGCCCAGGAGAGCCATTGTGCCGCAGTATATCTGCGTGAGCCAGTCGGGAACCGGTTAAAAGGGTTCTAAAGCCTTAGGCTGGCCATACATTATACAATTTTCTTATTCAGTTTTCCTTTTTCCCATTTTAGGCAGGCTCTTGCATTACACAGTTGAAGGTAAATCTAAAGAAAATGAAACAAGAAAATTGTATAGTATATGGCCAGCCTTAAGGTTTTTCACCCTAATGCATTCTATGCATCAAGGTGAAAAACCTTCTGTGCTGCAACCCCCCCCCCCCCCCCAGTCCCCCTTATACTTACCTGAGCCAGATCTGATGTGCATGAGAGCAGCGTCTCCCACCGCTGTCTCCCCCCTCCCTGGGCAGATTAGTAGCAGCGGGAGCCATTGGCTGTCAATAAAATGCTGTGCCAAGCGAGCAGGGGGTGGGACTGAGCAGCTTTACATGGGGGGGGGACTTGCAGAAGAGGAGGAGCCTGGAGCACTGGCAGGGGACCCCAGAAGAGGAGGATCAGTGCTGATCTGTGCAAAACCACTGCACAGAGCAGGTAAATATACCATGTTTGTTATTTTACTTAAAAAAAAAAAATGAAGCCTTAATATGGCTTTAAGCAGGAGCCTGGGAGAAGCTAATGGGAAAAAAGATCTCCCTCTAGTGGCCAGTCTGCATATCTATACTTTTTAATACAATAAAACAAATATGGAAAAACAAGACTGTAACAATGTTAAAGTTGAAACTGCTCACTGGAACAATGCTATACTTTTCCATTAACGTGACAAAGCCTTTGGATTTAACCCAGAAAAGGGATCTTTGACCTCTGTGGCTTTTCTGGAACCCTCTTAAAATAACATTTTGGAAAACACTTTGTTCCTTGGCTGGTCCCTAGAAATTAAGGACAGTTGGCAAATTTGACGGTTCAAGTTTTCATGTGAGCACACAATGAGGCTTTGATAGGCAGGAAAATGCCAGTCCGCTCTTGTACTGTTCCTGTTTATAACTGGTTGTGAAATGTGCAGCAGAAATCCAGCAGAAGTCTATCAAATGGAAATTCCACCAGTATCTGCATTCCTATTTCTCTATAGACTGATGTTTTGTTTTAGTAAATCTGTCAGAAAAAAGTACAAGCTAACTGCACAGTGCTTAGGGCACTTCATAATACAGAAGAGCCTCAACATTTCCAGGTCCCCTTGCTGCTTAAAGTGGAACTTCAGTCATTTTTTCATCTTTCCATCTATTAAATCTTCTGCCCTTGTTGTTTTAACTTTGGATAGTAAAACATTTTTTTCTGCCAGTATACAGCCCACTTCCTGTTTCCTGTCTGGAAAAAAAGCCTAGGCTTATGACATCCTGCACAGCTCTCTCTCTTGTGAGAGTTTTCCAGGAAGGTAGGGGGGTGAGCCATAAGAGGGCCAATGAGAGCTGCAGAGCTGGAGGTGTGTGTCTGTGTAAATCCAGGAAGTGAACAGGCAGCAGCTTCAGCTGCCCACAGTTAAAATGGCTGCAGCCAGACTCAGTGGAGGGAGATTTCTGCAGCGTATTTGGCAAGTACAGCATCACAGTATATATAAAATAATATGCAAAGTGGTTGGAGGGAAGCTTCAGAATGGCAAAGATGTTTTTATTACAAATTATGTGAGCAGACTGCAGTTCCTCTTAAAGCTGGCCACACACGAATTCGATTTTTAGGCGATTCCTGTTGAATCAGCTGCAATTTGTTCCATAGGTGGCCCTGTTAGCCACACTTAGATCAACAAAGGTCCTTGTTAATTTTTTATTTTTTTTTGTCAATGGAAGAAGGTGGAAAATTGCCAAACGATCAGATGCAGTCATGGTTTGGGTATTCTGACAGCTGGCAGTGCTGCTTGTCGGAATAGCCCAGTGAGAGATTCACCCATCCAACCTGTTTAGGGTAAATGGAGAAACCTTTAGGAAGGGCTTAGGAAAGTCAATGTCACTGTCCATACGTTTTTGATGCAGAATATAAATGCACTGTACTGCATCTGGTGTGAACCAGCCCTTAGAAGAACTTCCATCCAGTTTTTACTGCCTTAACCGCTTGCCAACCAGCTGCCGTCATTATACTGCGGCAGGTTGGCACGGCCGTGCGAATCGCCGTAGGTGTACGTCGGCCGCTTTAAGAGCGATCGGGGGCATGCGCGCGCGAACGCCAGAGCTGATGCGCGTGGCCGGCGGCCGCGATGTCCGCCGGCCACCAGCGATCGCTCAAAAGAGTGCCAGAACGGAGATCTGTCAATTTAAACAAACAGATCCCCGTTCTGTCAGGGGAGTAGAGAGAGAGATCTGCTGTTCCTAGTGATCAGGAACAGTGATCTCTGTCCTCCTCTAGTCAGTATGCTGCCCCCCACAGTCAGGCCCCTTTTACACTGGGGCGGTAGGGGGGCGTCGGCGGTAAAACAGCGCTATTTTTAGCACTGTTTTATAGCGGTATTCAGCCGCTAGCGGTGCGGTTTTAACCCCCCCCCCCGCTGGCGGCCGAAAAAGGGTTAAAACCACTCGTATAGCGCAGCTATAGCCGCGGTATTTCCGTGGTATAGCCTCGCTGTCCCATTGATTTCAATGGGCAGGAGCGGTGAAGGAGCGGTGAATACACCGCTCCTTCACCGCTCCAAAGATGCAGCTCGCAGGAGATTTTTTTCTTCTCCTGCCAGCGCCCCTCGGGGCTTTCACACTGAACAAACAGCGGAGGCTGTTTAGGGGCGGTTTGCAGGCGCTATTTTTAGCGCAATAACGCCTGCAAACCGCCCCAGTGTGAAAGGGGCCTTAGAAACACCTCCCCAGGACACAGTTAACCCCTTGATCGCCCCCTAGTGTTAACCCCTTCCCTGCCAGTGACATTTATACAGTAATCAGTGGCTATTTTTAGCTCTGATCGCTGTATAAATGTCACTGGTCCCAAAAAAGTGTCCGATCTGTCCGCCACAATGTCGCAGAACCGCTAAAAATCAGCAGATCGCCACCATTAGTAGTAAAAGATTATTAAATAATAAAAATGCCATAAATCTATCCCCTATTTTGTAGATGCTATAACTTTTGCGCAAACCAGTCAATATACGCTTTTTACCAAAAATATGTAGAATATAAGAATATATATTGGCCTAAACTGATGAAGACATTTATTTTTATTTTTTTTAAATTTGGGATATTTATTATAGCGAAAAATAAAAAATATTGTTTTGGGTTTCTTTTTTCAAAATTGTCGCTCTTTTTTTGTTTATAGCGCAAAAAATAAAAAAAATAAAAGCAGGAGAGGTGATCAAATACCGCCAAAAGAAAGCTCTATTTGTGGGAAAAAAAGGACATCAATTTTGTTTGGGTACAACATTGCACGCAATTGTCAGTTAAAGCGACCCAGTGCCGAATCACAAAAAATGGCTCGGTCATTAAGGAGGCAAATTCTTCCGGTCCTTGTGGTTAAATGACCCCACTAGGAAGATCTACCTGTACTTCCCGCCCCAAGGACAGTGTCACCAGCATTACCATCACTAAGTACTGTACATTTTCTACACATAGCTGACTTTCATTCACATTCTGATGCCCTGTACAAAAGGCTGCACAGCTTCTTCCAGAAGCGATCAGCCAGGAAACTGTCAGGAGGATCTGGCATCCGGATTGCGCAGAGCGGGGATCTCCCGCTGAGACACATCTTGTATATGAATAGCCGCGTTGTCAAAAAAAGTCCCGCCTCCTGGACCAGCATTGGACCAGTGTGCTGTCTATTAGAGTGTCCGGACCAGGAGGCAGAACTTCATTTGACAATGCAGCTATTTATATACAAGATGTGTCTTAGTGGGAGATCCCCGCTCTGCGCGATTCGGCCGCCAGATCCTCCCAATTTCTCCCTGCTGCACTTTTGGGCAATGGTAGGCTGCACTGATGGGCAATAATATGCTGCACTGATGGGCAATGGTAGGCTGCATTGATTGGCAATAACATACTGCATTGATGGGCAATGATATGCTGCTATTATGGGCACTGATATGCTGCATGGATGGGCACTGATATGCTGCAATTATGGGCACTGATATGCTGCACTGATGGGCAATGATATGCTGCACTGATGGGCAATGATAGGCTGCACTGATGGGCAATGATAGGCAGCATTTATGGGCACTGATAAGCACCAATGAGGCTGCACTGATGGCCACTGATAGGCTGCACTGATGGACACTGATAGGCTGCACTGGTGGCCACTGATAAGGCTGCACTGATGGGTCCTGATATACTGCACTGATGGCCACTGATGAGGTGAACTGATAAGCTGCACAGATGAGGCTGCACTGATAAGGGCAGCACTGATATGCTGCACTGATATGCACTGATGGCCACTAATAGGCTGCACTGATGGCCACTAATGAGGCTGCACTGGTGGTCACTGAAGAGGCAGCACTGATAGGTACTGATGAGACGGCACTATTAAGCTGCACTGATGTGGCTGCCCTGATGGCACTGATGAGGCGGCACTCTTAAACTGCACTGATGGGGCTGCACTCATAAGGCAGAACTGATATGCTGCACTAATGGGCACTGATAGGCTGCATTGGTGGCCCCTCATGAGGCTGCACTGATGGCCACTGATGAGGTGACACTGATGGGCACTGATAAGCTGCACTAGTGGGCAATGATGAATCTGCACTAATAAGGCAGCATTGGTATGCTGCACTGATGGGCACTGATGAGGCTGCACTGTTGGGACTGTACTGATGGGCACTGATGAGGCTGCACTGATGGGCACTGATGAGGCTGCACTGATGGGCACTAATAAGGCTGCACTGATGGGCACAGATAGGCTGCACTGATGGGTATTGATATGCCTTATGTTAATATTGTTAAAGTTGTTGTTATTATTTATTTTCGGAACTAAATTCTATATAAAACATTTAACAGTGTAATTTCATGAGATAATTTACGAGAGCGTGTTTAGGGGCGGGCTTAGGGACATAACAGGGTAGAGGTTGGCTGCGGTAACTGGTGGCAAGTAACTTTTAAGGCCTAGCTAGTGGCTCAGGACTTGACATTTTGAGCCCTGCACTAAACAATACCCTTATTCTCCAAAATAATCCATACACATCCCCTACTTAAAGCAGTATTTATAGGTGTGTGCAAACCAAAGCTCAAACACAAACAGTGTGTGCGTGTGTGTTTGTGTATATACAGTATCTCATAAAAGTGAGTACACCCCTCACATTTTTGTAAATATTTAATTCTATCTTTTCATGTGACAACACTGAAGAAATGACACTTTGCTACAATGTAAAGTAGTGAGTGTACAGCTTGTATAACAGTGTAAATTTGCTGTCCCCTCAAAATAACTCAACACCCAGACATTAATGTCTAAACCGCTGGCAACAAAAGTGAGTACACCCCTAAGTGAAAATGTCCAAATTGGGCCCAATTAGCCATTTTCCCTCCCCGGTGTCATGTGACTCGTTAGTGTTACAAGGTCTCAGGTGTGAATGGGGAGCAGGTGTGTTAAATTTGGTGTTATCGCTCTCACTCTCTCATACTGGTCACTGGAAGTTCAACATGGCATCTCATGGCAAAGAACTGTCTGAGGATTTGAAAAAAAGAATTGTTGTTCTACATAAAGATGGCCTAGGCTATAAGAAGATTGCCAAGACCCTGAAACTGAGCTGCAGCACGGTGGCCAAGACCATACAGCGGTTTAACAGGACAGGCTCCACTCAGAACAGGCCTCGCCATGGTCGACCAAAAAAGTTGAGTGCATGTGCTCAGCGTCATATCCAGAGGTTGTCTTTGAGAAATAGACGTATGAGTGCTGCCAGCATTGCTGCAGAGGTTGGGTTGTAGGGGTGGGGGGTCAGCCTGTCAGTGATCAAACCACACGCTGCACACTGCATCAAATTAGCCTGCATGGCTGTCGTCCCAGAAGGAAGTCTCTTCTAAAGATGATGCACAAGAAAGCCCACAAACAGTTTGCTGAAGACAAGCAGACTAAGGACATGGATTACTGGAACCATGTCCTGTGGTCTGATGAGACCAAGATAAACTTATTTGGATCAGATGGTGTCAAGCGTGTGTGGCGGCAACCAGGTGAGGAGTACAAAGACAAGTGTGTCTTGCCTACAGTCAAGCATGGTGGTGGGAGTGTCATGGTCTGGGACTGCATGAGTGCTGCCGGCACTGGGGAGCTACAGTTCATTGAGGGCACCATGAATGCCAACATGTACTGTGACATACTGAAGCAGAGCATGATCCCCTCTCTTCAGAGACTGGGCCGCAGGGCAGTATTCCAACATAATGACCCCAAACACACCTCCAAGATGACCACTGCCTTGCTAAAGAAGCTGAGGGTAAAGGTGATGAACTGGTCAAGCATGTCTCCAGACCTAAACCCTATTGATCATCTGTGGGGCATCCTCAAACAGAAGGTGGAGGAGCGCAAGGTCTCTAACATCTACCAGCTCTGTGATGTCGTCATGGAGGAGTGGAAGAGGACTCCAGTGACAATCTGTGAAGCTCTGGTGAACTGCATGCCCAGGAGGCATAAGGCAGCACTGGAAAATAATGGTGGCCACACAAAATATTGACACTTTGGGCCCAATTTGGACATTTTCACTTAGGGGTGTACTCTCTTATGTTGCCAGCGGTTTAGACATTAATGGCTGTGTGTTGAGTTATTTTGAGGGGACAGAAAATTTACACTGTTATACAAGCTGTACACTCACTACTTTACATTGTAGCAAAGTGTCATTTCTTCAGTGTTGTCACATGAAAAGATAGAATAAAATATTTACAAAAATGTGAGGGGTGTACTCACTTTTGTGAGATACTGTATATATAAACTTTGTAAAAGACGAAAGACAGCTACAGCGCATTTGTCCAGTTTTGGGAGAGCGCCAATGGACTTTCCTCCCAGGACTCTGCCATCGGATACGCTCTGTGACCTCACAGATCTGGGTAAAGGGCCAATCACAGCTGATCACATGTAAACAGAGTTGCAGGTTATAGGCAGTCCTTTCCTCCAATGCTGTGTCTGTGGGAGGAAAGGACAGCTGATAACGGGCAAGGCTGTCAGCACATTGTTTACACTGATAATCAGGGCACTGATCATTTGTGATCTGATGATCAGTGCAGCTCCCTCAGTGCCTATCAGTTCCCCTTCATCCTCATTAGTACCTATCAGTGCAGCTTATCAGTGCCTATCAGTGCATATCAGTGCAGCCACATCAGGCCTCATTAATAAAAAATACAAAAAATCTAATTTCTTTATAAATTTAGGCCAAATTGTATTCTGCTACATGTGTTCATTTAAAAAAAAAATCCCAATAAGTGTATATTGATTGGTTTGTGTGAAAGTTATAGCGTCTACAAACTATGGGATATATACTGGAATTTCTATTTATTTGTTTTTTTTCATACTAGTAATGGTGGTGCACATCAGTGTAGCCTCATCAGTGGCCATCAGTATTTGCTTTTTAATGCTAGTAATGGCGGTGCACATCAGTGTAGCCTCATCAGTGCCCATCAGAGCAGCCTCATCAGTGTCCATCAGTATAGCCTCATCGGTGCCCATCAGTGCAGCCTCTTCAGTGTCCATCAGTATAGCCTCATCGGTGCCCATCAGTGAAGCCTAGTAATGGCACATCAGTGTAGCCTCATCAGTGCCCAACAGTATAGCCTCATTGGTGTCCATCAGTGCAGCCTCATCTGTGTTCATCAGTATAGCCTCATCAGTATAGCCTCATCAGTGCCCATCAGTGCAGCCTCATCAGTGCCCATAAGTATAGCCTTATCAGTATAGCCTCATCAGTGCCCATCAGTATAGCCTCATCAGTATAGCCTCATCAGTGCCAATCAGTGCAGCCTCATCAGTGCCCATAAGTATAGCCTCATCAGTATAGCCTCATCAGTGCCCATCAGTATAGCCTCATCAGTGCCCATCAGTGCAGCCTCATCAGTGCCCATAAGTATAGCCTCATCAGTGCCCATAAGTATAGCCTCATCAGTATAGCCTCATCAGTGCCCATTAGTGCAGCCTCATCAGTGTCCATCAGTATAGCCTCATCAGTGCCCATTAGTGCAGCCTCATCAGTGTCCACCAGTATAGCCTCATCAGTGCCCATTAGTGCAGCCTCACCAGCACACATCAGTGAAGAAGAAACATTACTTATTTGCAAAATGTTATAACAGAAACTAAGAAAAATGTTTATTTTTTAAAAAATTTCTGACTTTTTTCCTTTGTTTAGCAAAAAATAAAAACACAGTGGTGATTAAAAACCACCAAAAGAGAGATCTATCTGTTTTAAAAAAAAATATGATAAAAATGTCATATGGGTACAGTGTTGCATGACTGTGCAAATGTCATTCAAAGTGTGACAGCGCTGAAAGCTGAAAATTGGCCTGGGCAGGAAGGGGGTGAAAGTTCCCAGTAGCCGAGTGATTAATAATGCTTTAAAAATACCAAGAATCTTTTGAAATTACATTAACACGTTAACGCTTCTATAAGATTTCTGGGAATGGGCTTGCAAATATGCAGCAAGTAAACACTTTTGACTTGCATGTCAATTTCACAGGGAACGTCCGGACCCATCAGCCTGTAGTAGTAAAAGTTCTCGGTGAATTGGCGCGTTACCATGCCTCATTGATCCCGGTCATGTGCTCTTGTGACGCATGTTTCTGCCCCAAGGCACCTTCAATGTAAATCCAGCCTAGGGAAATATTTTGAGTCTGGGTAAATACGTGTCCTCAGCCTCTTGGTAAACACGGACAGCGAGGAAACCGGTTGAGCAGGAACAAGTGCGCGGTCATGGACCATTTCTGTTATTGTGACCAACAAGCGTGAAAAACATCGAGCTATTCTACAAATGTCCTAATTACAATGTGTAAGGTGGCTGGATTGAAAGGGGACATCTGTCACTCCACTTTACAAGATTTTTTTTTTTTTTTTTTTTACTACATTTTTTTGGGCTAACTCCGCCCAAAACGAAGATGCTAGGTTTGTGTCCATGACGTGATTTGAACATTTTGTGTTAAAAGATGAGTTCCAGAGACATGTTAAAAAAATCCACTGTTTTAACCAGTTCTGTGTTTATTTGAAAAAAAGTGACACTAAACAATATTCTTATTCCCTAAAAATAATCCTTAACCACTTGAGCTCCGGAAGCTTCATGACCAGGGAATTTTTTGCTATTTAACACAGCGCTACTTTAACCACTTCAGCCCCGCAAGGATTTGCCACCTTCCTGACCGGAGCACTTTTTGCGATTCGGCACCGCGCCGCTTTAACTGACAATTGCGCGGTCGTGCCACGCTGTACCCAAACAAAATTGACGTCCTTTTTTTCCCACAAATAGAGCTTTCTTTTGGTGGTATTTGATCACCTCTGCGGTTTTTTTATTTTTTGCGCTATAAACAAAAAAAGAGCGACAATTTTGAAAAAAAAAAAGCAATATTTTTTACTTTTTGCTATAATAAATAACCCCCAAAAATATATAAAAAAACTATTTTTTCCCTCAGTTTAGGCTGATACGTATTCTTCTACATATTTTTGGTTAAAAAAAAATTGCAATAAGCGTTTATTGATTTGCACAAAATTTATAGCATCTACAAAATAGGGGATAGTTTTATGGCATTTTTATTATTCATTTTTTTTTTTTATTAGTTTTTTTTTTATTAGTAATGGCGTTGATCTGTGATTTTTATCATGACTGCGACATTATGGCGGACACATTGGACACTTTTGACACGATTTTGGGACCATTGTCATTTATACAGCGATCAGTGCTATAAAAATGCACTGATTACTGTGTAAATGACACTGGCAGAGAAGGGGTTAACCACTAGGGGGAGATGAAGGAGTTAAGTGTGTCCTAGGGAGTGATTCTAACTGTGGGGGGGGGGTGGACTTCAACACACATGACAGCGATCACTGCTCTCGATGACAGAGCAGTCATCTCTGTCATGACACTATGCTTTGTTTACAAAGGCATCTCCCCCTTCTACCTCTTTGTGACACGATCGCGGGCCCGCGGCGGACATCGAGTCCGCGGGGACCTGCAGTCACGGAAAACGCGGCGTGCTCACGCCCGCAGTGCTGCTTCTTAAAGGGGGCGTACCTGTACGTGCTTTTGCCCACCCATGCCATTCTGACGAAGTATATTGTCGTGCAGCAGTCGGGAAGCGGTTAGCTGGTAATTGCGTGGTCATGCAACGCTGTTTCCCGAATGAGATTTAGATAATTTTTTCCCCCAAAAATAGAGCTTTATTTTGGTGGTATTGGATCACCTCTGTTTTTTTTATTATATAAATGAAAAAAGACTGATAATTTTGAAAAAATATATATATATATTTTTACTTTGCTATAAAACATATCCAATAAAAAATACAAAAAAAATCTAATTTCTTCATAAATGTATGCCAAAATGTATTCTGCTACATGTGTTAAAGCGGAGTTCCAGCCAAATTTTTGTTTATTCAAAGTCAGCAGCAACAAAAACTGTAGCTGCTGACCTTTAATAAACAGCCACTCACCTGTCCCGCGACACAGCAGTGAGCGCTCACCCGCGCTGCATTCTCCCTGCATTCTCCCTCGGCGGTTCCAGCATCTCTACTATGGGCACCTGGCTGTGACAGCTTGCGGCTTCACAGCCGGGTGCCCACTGTGCATGCACGAGGGGCGCTGCGGTCTGTGACTGGTGCTGACATCTTCTAGGTCCTGTCATGTGTCCCAGAAAACTTTGGGAGGGAAAACGTCCACTTCCGATCGCCTAAGGCAACAGGAACGGAAGTGGGAGCAGGTAATAGACATGTGCAATTCATTTCTTTCCGAATTCGTCATTAGTACAGTGACAGTGTATAGTATTATCACTGATCACTGTATTAGTGTCACTGGTGATGTCAGTGTCAGTCAGTTCCCAACCAGTGTCAGTTAGTGTCGGATTTCACGCTGCACTATCATAGTCCCATTATAAGCCACTGATCACCGCCAGTACTAGTACAAAAAAAAAAAAGTCCCAGTATATATATCATAATTTGTAGATGCTATAAGGCAAGGGTGTCCAAACTTTTTGAAAGAGGGCCAGATTTGAAGAAGTGAACGTGCATGAGGGCCAACCATTTTGCCTGACATTCTTTGAACCATTAAAATTCGGTATAAGTGTGTTCTTCTGAGAAGTAATACACCGCTCAACAAGAATTACCTTGCCTTTGTGGCTGTGTGTGGGGAAGAGATGAGCTTGGGCGTGATATTTGGCTATACTGTATTTATTAGAGTTTAACGCGCACCTTCACTTTAAGAGGGAAGTTTCAGGAGAAAAATTACATTTTAAATAAAGAACTGTGAAGCAAAATAAGGGTCAGTGCCCCTCTGCTGCCCCACCGTTGCCATGAATGCAGCAACACCATTGCCATGAATACAACACCACCATTGCCATGAATGCAGACCCACCGTTGCCATGAATGCAGACCCACCGTTGCCATGAATGCAGACCCACCGTTGCCTTGAATGCAGCACCACTGTTGCCATGAATGCAGCACCAACCTTGTCATGAATGCAGCACCCAACGTTGCCATGAATGCAGCCTTACCATTGCCATGCCTTACCATTGCCAGGAATGCAGCACCCCTATTGTCAGGAGTGCAAAACCCCTATTGCCATCAGTGCAGCCTGATTGATGCCCATCTGCAACCTCGAAGGGGACAGAAAGGGGGCGGGATGAGCACCAACAGATTACATACAGCAGAATCTGTTTTCTCCGCGGCCTCTTTAATAGAAAGTCTTGCCTCCTTTGATGGACAGAACAGTCGTCCAATGGCAGCGCAGGAGATGGCACTTCCTATTACAGAGGCCACCATGCAAACATTAAAATCTCCTGTATGTACGGTACTCGTTCCGCCCCCTCCCCTCCAAGGCAGCCAGCATTTATATCTTTTGGAAAAAGATATACATGTCCAAATCATCAGGCGGGCCGTTCGAAACTGGAACGGACTTTGGACATGCCTGCTATAAGGCTAAGTTCACACTAGCATTAAGTGGTTGTAAACTCTCCCCGACAACTTTGTCCCATGTAAATCAGCATAAAAACCCTAATGAACACTGCTTGTAGATATCTCCTTACTTGCTTAGTATTGTTGTAATCCTTTTTGTTTTTTAGAATGACTTTACTGAGCATGACCAGATCTCCCCTGATTTACGGCACACTCTGTGTACTTGTCTGTCCATTATCAGATATTCCTATGGCACGACACTGAAATCCCACGAGACTGCATAATCACTCAGAGCTTCCTACTACACCCCATGTGACCATGTGACATCACATGGAGTGTAAACTTGGGCATTGGACAGGATTACTGCAGCCTTATCAGCTGAAGCTGATAAGACTGACACAGGCAAACACTAGATAATCGGCACAAGTTAATACTATAAAATAAAACAAGTCAGCTATGAGCAGTGAAGCAGGGTTGCCATAGAAAAGTTGGATTGAGAAGGAGGCTTGGTTAACAGTACAGGAAGTGCTCAATGTAAGGGCGGAAATACACTCTACTGTGGACTCAGAAAACAATACTTAAGATGGCGCTGCCTTACCCCTGGAAACAAGTTTTTTAAAGTTTCTTTAAACAGTAAGTAATATGCGATTTGGGCTGGATTACAGTGGCTATAGTTTGATAATTACTTATTATAATGGACTAAATGAAAAGCAGCATCAGAGTGGGAGAGTTTACTTCCTCTTTAAAAGCAGGCGTTTCAGTAGTCTAGGAGTGTTAGCAAAACAACCAGTGTGCATGAGGCCTGAGCTAACTCTGAAAACGTAATTGTACTTTTCCTTTTAGGGAATTAGGTTAGAGGTTGCCCTTCAGAAAGAAAAACAAAATCATTAAGATAAAACCCATCAGTCCTGCCAAATTTGGTTTGCTGAGTCAACCCATTATGCAGAATTTATTATATTAGGAGTCTACAGACGCTCAATTCACATACTAACTGGTCTGCACTTGTCGCTTGGCCAGGCAGCAGAAATCGCTCAGCAAATATACACGTGTATGTAAATATCATAAAGCACATGAAGATTGTAAAATTTAAAGCGATGATCCCTTTATCACAGCCTATGACCAGAAACTTAAATAATAACCATTTTTTCTAACCATTTATGTAATAATCACCTTCCTACATGTTAAAATCCCTTTGACGCAGGATTGTGGTTAGAGAAAAGCAGAAGGAGTTTGCCGGAAAAATACCAATTTTGGAGTGGGCGAAATTTTGCTAAAATGTTGTCACTCACTGATAAGAAAAAAATTGCTGCAAAAAAGATCTACTTTTGTTTTCTTTATTTAGTGGGTGTGTGGTTTTCTTGGAAGGGTGGGTGGATTTAGGGTAGTTTAATTGAATTTACTTAGTCTGCTTTGTATTTGTGTTTTTTTTTTTTTTTTTTTAATTTTGTTAACTTTTTTGCTATTTACATACACTTTTTATTCTACTTATTTTGCTGTCTGTGTTTTCTTTATCTGAAAAAAACAAACATAAAAAGTGAGACAGATGAGGGATTGTTTTACAGCCCAAGAAGAGATAAAGGATAGTTAAAGTGAACCTTCACCCCTTTTTTAGTGTTCTTCAAGATCCCCAACTCCCCTTTCTTTTTCAGAATTGGGGCAGTTTTTTTATTAATCCGGCTCCACACTTTCTGGTTCTCTCGCCTAGGTAAGAATTACATAGCCTTGCTGCTCACATCATCCTTGGACATTAATGGTATGCATCACAGTAGGCTTTGGAGTTATCTACCAAACATTTTGCATGAGCAGTGGTGCACAAGGAACCAGCTACAGGAACCCAAAAAAGACAAAAAGACAGCGGCTCCCGATGATGAAACAAAGGAAGATGGCAGATTGCACCAAACAAGGCTGGATTTGGTAGGTTTGTGATAATGGAACTTTACTCCACTGGCTTTAAATCTGCCCTCTGTTTGTCCCTCTGGTCCTCACGTGTCATACTTCCATAGCTCCCGGGGCACACGTCCCTGGCGATTACCATTCATAAGTGATGCCATGTTTCGTTTTTAGCTGATTTGTAAATATTGGGTCCATAGGTGTGCACAGCCTATTGCATTAGAGTGTGCACCCCAAAGATCAAATACATACAGTATGCGTTTTTTTCTGCATGTGTATATATACTAATGGTTTCAGTAGAGCAATGGTTGGTGTCAGTAGGGCAGAGAATGGTGTCAGTAGCAGTGGACGGTACTGTATCAGTCATTTTTATTTTTATTATTTTATTTTTTATTATTTTTTAAAATTTTATTTTATAAATTAATTTTTTCAATTTTTTTTAGAAGCCCCATTAAGCAGGCTTTGGTAAAATAGGGGGAATCTGCGACACACAGGGTGATTAGGGTGTTCCCAGGCACACCTGACACACTTTGTGCGCAAGCCTGTGATTAGGTTTTTTTTGGTGGCCCTTGGGGTTGGAATAGCTTTATTCACTATGTGATATTATCAGTTTTGCTACATATTATATAATCAATATTCTATATATTTGAATTTGCATCCTGAGGAAGTAAACAGAGATTCACAAAACACGTCAAGTTTTCGGATGCATTCTTTTACTTTAATCATGTGCTAACATCTGAAATGTACGTATATGTGATTGTGTAGTATATTGTATATTGTGTTTTATATGTAATGAGATTTGTATCCATTGATTAATAAATTGGTAATCATGTGCAACAATTATTCATTGTTTGTTTGTTATGCGCCTCATATAAAGCCCCAGGGCAAATGTATTGTGTTTTGGGATTGTGATTATGTTTTTTGAGGGAAACCCAACTGAAAAATAAAATTAAGAAAGGGGGGTGAAGTTCATTATTAAGGAAGCTTCTGTGACCCTCAGGATTTATTAAAAATAGAAGATTTTTTTTTTTCAGAATCATATTTACCTAGGTGAATGCAGCATCTCTCCAGCGCTGCATCTGTCCCCCACTAGCTCTAAGACTGAGGAGTCGGACCGAGTGATCAATCACTGCTGATCGTTTGGTTCTCAGAGCTGCGTGAACAGAGAGCTTGTGACTGTCAGTCACCGGCAGTGGCGGACTGTCCATGCGGGGCGCAGGGGCGCCACCCCCCTAATCCATGCGCCCATCCCCTAATCTACATGTAGGGCGTCGAACGCAAGAATTCCAAGGTTTTTTTTTTTTTTTTTTCCTGAGGCTCTAATTGGCTTAAAAAAATGGTGGGGCTTTGGACCGGGCTCGGGGCCCCCCCATACTCACCAGAGCTCTGGACTGTAGGGCAGGAGTGGCTGACTCAGGCTCTCAGTGGCTCGCTGAAAGGCTGAGCCAGATGTCGGTCCAGGGTTGTGGGCAGATCCAGACTTCATTGTTGTGATCTTGCCCCAGCCTGCACCAGCTCTGTGACGTCAGCCAACAGCAGGCTTCAGCCCGCTGTCTGCTGAAAGTGGGTCAAAGGAGTGCAAAACAATCTGCACCCCTGTGATCCCAAGGAGAAGTTCAGCCAAACAAGCTTTGGCTGTACTTCTCCTTTAAGTACTTCCCGATCGGCACATATACATATAGGTCGGCAGGTTGCCAGCCCTGCGCAAAACGACTTACAGGTACATTGACTCCTTTAAGAGCTTTAGCAGGCGCGCGCCTCGCTGCATGACGGGGGACCAAATGTGCGTGGCTGGCGGTTGCGATGACCGCCGGCCACCCGCGACCACCGGCACAAGAGACAGAACGGGGATCTGTGTGTGTAAACACACAAATCCCGGTTCTATCAGGGGAGGAGAGACAGATTGTGTGTTCCTATTAGTTAGGAACAGCAATATGTCACCTCTTCTAGTCACTCCCATCCCCCCACAAGTAAAACGCACACTGTGGGAACACATTTAACCCCTTGATCGCCCCCTAGTGTTAACCCCTTCCCTGCCAGTGACATTTATACAGTAATCAGTGGCTATTTTTAGCTCTGATCACTATATAAACGTCAATGGTCCCAAAAAAGTGTCAAAGTGTCCGATCTGTCCGCCACAATGTCGCAGTCCCGATAAAAATTGCTGATCACCGCCATTACTAGTAAAAAATAAATAAATAAAAATGCCATAAATCTATCCCCAATTTTGTAGACACTTTTACTTTAACTTTCGCGCAAACCAATCAATATACGCTTATTGCGATTTTATTACCAAAAATATGTAGAAGAATACATATCGGACTAAACTGGTGAAGAAATAATTTTTTGGGGTTTTTTTTTTTTAATTTGGCATATTTATTATAGCAAAAACTAAAAAAATTTTTTTTTTTTTTTTTTTTCAAAATTGTCGCACTTTTTTTTTTATAGTGCAAAAAATAAAAACCGCAGTGGTGATCAAATACCACCAAAAGAAAGCTCTATTTGTGGGAAAAAAAGGACGTCAATTTTGTTTGGGTACCGCGTCGCATGACTGCGCAATTGTCAGTTAAAGCAATGCAGTGCCGTATTGCAAAAAGTGGCCTGGTCAGAAAGGGGGCAAATCCTTCCGGGGCTGAAGTGGTTAAAGTCCAATTGTGCCATTAAAATCACCCAAACCACCTTAATTTGGCTCTCTCAATAATGTACTTCACCAAAATTACCCAATTTTTGCTAATGCCTGATTGTCGTCATTTGAAAAAGTTGTCTTACTTTCTCCCATAGCATGTTATAGGCCTTATGTCTTAGTGGAAAAAGGATCTTACATGAAGGTCTTCAGTTCATTAGTGGTTTGCAGAAAGAAAAGCAGGAAGGAAAAAAATGACAAACACTAGGAAACCAATTACATATAGTGTAGCTCATCAATACTGTTGTTATTACACTTTAAATTTTTGTTTTTGTCATTGGATTGGCCAAAAGTTGGTAACCTTCCCAAGGCGTTTGTTACTGTTGACTACCAGCGTATAGGACTAGAAGGCAAAGATAAAAAATTTACTTAGATTTAATAATAATCTTATAACAATGTATCAATCAGTGTTTTCTAATTCCATTAATAGATAAGCAAGAAGTGAAACTTCCCAATTAGTAGGTGAGTTATTACAATTGGAACGATTATCCCTCTTACATAATACCGTGTCGTCCAACTGTTGGATATATACCTTCCTTCTTTGTTTTTCAACTAGGGCAATCCCATTGAAACTTTGTTTTGACGCCTTCACCATTTTACGTCACTAATATGACCTTGAATGGCTTCATTCATTGGGTGCCCCGGGATACATTCACGATAACTAATATTCAATCATCGGGAATGTCGTGCACAACAAACAGAAACCGGACCCACAGAGCTTGTGCAATCCGTGACACAACAGAGTGATTATTCAATAAGGAATGTCATTAGACAGGGATTAGTGGATCTTGAGGTAAAAACTGTTTATATGCCAAAAATATTATCTATTCCAGCTGTGCCTATTATATCTAAAGACAACAAAAAAAATATATTTTGGTAAAGATACAAAGAGATTCATTGTTTGTAAAGAAAAAAAGTGAATCAGCCAGTAAAAACTGGCAATAATGGAAAGGCATCATGTGCCTTATGAAAATAAATATTAGGATCCCCTACCCCAGCATTCAGAAACTGTTTCCATATTAAGTATCAACTTACATGAATTAGACACAGACGTGGCATTGAACAATAGTGTGTCATAGTCCCCAGATCAGCCCCAATCACTGCACCTTCACAGCTCAGATCAGCTCCAGTTCCTGCGCCTTCACACCTCAGATCAGCCCCAATTCCTGCACCTTCACACCTCAGATCAGCTCAAGTTCCTGCGTCTTCATACCTCAGATCAGCTAAAGTTCCTGTACCTTCACACCTCAGATCAGCTCCAGTTCCTGCACCTTCACACTTCAGATCAGCTCCAGTTCCTGTGCCTCTGCACCTTCACAACTCAGATCAGCTCCAGTTCCTGTGCCTCTGCACCTTCACAACTCAGATCAGCTCCAGTTCTTGCACCTTTACACCATAGATCAACCCCAATTCCTATGCCTTCACACTTCAAATCAGCCCTAGTTCCTACACCTTCAGACCTCAAATGAATCTTAGTTCCTGCACCTTTAGATTTTAGATCAGACCCAGTTTCTTTATTTTCAGACCTCAGATCATCCCCAGTTCATGCACTTTATGACCTAAGATCAGAGCCAATTTATGAACCTGCAGACCCCTGATTAGTCCAAATTCCTGAACCTTCAGACCTAAGATTGGCCCCAATTCTTGCACCTTGAGACTTCAGATCAGCCCCATTTCATGCACTTTTGGACCTAAGATCAGACCCTATTCATGCACCTTTAGACCTCAGAACAGTCCAAATTCATGAACCTATAGACCTCAGGTCAGCCCCAGTTCCTGCACCTTCACACATCAGATCAGCCCCAATAAATGCACTTTCAGATTTAAGATCAGAGCCAATTTATGAACCTGCAGACCCCAGATCAGTCCAAATTCCTGAACCATCAGACCACAGATTAACCCAATTCTTGAACGCTCAGACCAGTCCCAACTACTGCATCTTCACACCTCAGATCAGCCTCAGTTTATGTGATTTTGGACTTCAGATCAGCCCCAATCAATGCACCTTCAGACCTCAGATCAATCCATAATTCTTGCTCCATTAGACCTCAGATCAACCCTCATTTCTACACCTTCAGACTTCCGATCAGTCCCAATTCCTGAAATTTAAGATCTCGGGTCACCTTTACCAGGTCTTAAGACCTCAAATCAGCCCCATTTCCAGAACTTTCAGACCTCAGATCAGCCCCAATGTTTGCACCATTAGACCTCAGATCAACTCCATTACCTGCACCTTCAGACGGTCATTCCCGATTTCTGTATCTTCAGACCTCAGATAAGCCCCAGTTCCTGCATCATCAGGAACGCAGGGTTTTTATACTCATACTTACTTTAGCTGGTGGTTACACTAGGAGGAGAAAGAGAGTAGGCAGGGATCTTCTTCACGTAACATTCACAGTTGTAGAGAGGCCTACTCTGGTACTGGGAGAACTTTAAACTTCAGTTTACACAAAAGTTATATCTCACTTTTTTGCAGAGTTAAACATGGTTTCTTTTTGAACTCTCAGAGAAATGTGGACATTTTTTTAACCTAAATCCTTGGTCTTATATTTATGGTCAGTGGGAAGAATTACCCTTAGGCCCCTTTCACACTGGGGCGGTTTGCAGGCACCATTGCGCTAAAAATAGCACCTGCAAACCAACCTGAAAGTGCTGCTGTTTTGTCTCCAATGTGAAAGCCCCGAGGGCTTTCACACTGGAGCGGTGCGCTGGCAGGACGGTAAAAAAAGTCCTGCTAGCAGCATCTTTGGAACGGTGAATCAATGTAATACCGCGGCAATACTGCCGGCAAAGCGCCTCTGCAGAGGCGCTTTGCGGTGGTTTTTAACCCTTTCTCGGCCGCTAGCGGGGAGTAAAACTGCCCCGCTAGTGGGCAAATACCAACGGTGAAGCGCCGCTAACAATAGCGGCGTTTTAGCGCCGCCCCCTCCCCAGTGTGAAAGGGCCCTTACAGTTAGCTCAAAAGATCTTTTATGTTGCTGGTTCTTATCTAAGAGGCAAAAATTACCCATTGCTCAAGAAAGCCCCAAGCAACCTCGAAAGGAGCCCTAGGATTCCATGGAAGTCTGGTTGAGAAAGGCTGATATAAATAAGGAAAATAACATGGAAATTGCTACAAAGGTTGGGAAGGTCCCAATTTACCTGTTAGTTTCTGTGTTTATATCAGTCTTTCCAAACCAGGGCTCCATGGAACCCTAGGGCTCCTTCAGAGGCTGCTAGGGTTTCCTTGAGAAATTAGACATTTCTGTACCCACAGGGGTTCCCTGAGACCCAAACGTTATTTCAAGGGCTCCTGAATGTTAAAAAGGTTGAGAAAGACTGTTTTATATTATAGAGCAGTGGTTCCCATCCACAGTCCTGAATGTTTTCAGGTTTGCCTTCACCTTGCACAGGTGCTTTCAATCAGAGTCAATGGCATGGTATTTTTTTTTCCAAAAACATGTCCTGTTGGGAATACTTGGAGACTGATGTTGGGAACCATTGTAATGGAGAATGCTGAACAGGGGGAGTTGGAACACAAATCCTGGGTCTTATATTTATGGTCAGTGGGAAGAAATCCCCTTACCCTTAGATCTAGTATGCCCCATATAACCTCAGATGGAGTATGGCACGGCCCTCACTGCCTGGCCTACAATCACTATGGGCAGTGCTTACACCTGTTTTTTGGCCAGTGGACCAGTGTTGCAATTGCATGCATTAAGATAAAAGCCTTCTGTGTGCAGCAGCCCCCCCCCTCCCCCAGCCCCCCTAACACTTAGCTGAGGTCCCTCTCTGTCCAGCGATGTCCACGAGTGTCTCAGCCGTCCGAGATTCTCCCTCCTGATTGGGTAGCAGCGCCATTGGCTGTCGCTGCTCTCAATTAAAGTCAGTTAGTCAACCAGAGGAGAGAGGGGGCAGGGCCAGGTTGGGGCTCCTTGTCTGAATAGAAACAGGGAACTGTGATTCGGCTTGGGTGCCCCCATAGAAAGCTGCTTGCTGTGGGGGCACTGAAACAGGAGGGAGGGGCCAGGATCACAGAAGAGGGACCTGAGAAGTGGAGGATCAGGCTGCTCTGTGCAAATCCACTGCAATAGAGCAGGTCAAATGGGGAAAATAATTATTTGATCTCCTGCAGATTTTGGGGCTGTTTCTCTGCTAAAGGTACAGACCGACTTTGCTGCATTGAGGGGCCAATGGACAGGGCCAGGTATTGTAAAATCTTGGATGAGAACCTTCTCCCCTCAGCCAGAACACTGAAGATGGGTCATGGATGGGTCTTTCAGCATGAGAATGAACCAAATGACCCATACCGCGAAGGCAACAAAAGAGTTGCTCAAGAAGGTCATGGAGTGACCTAGGCAGTCTCCAGACCTTAATCCTATAGAAAATTAATGGAGGGAGATGAAACATCGAGTTGCCAAGTGACAGCCAAGAAACCTTAAAGCGGGATTCCGGCCAGCTAAAAAAATTTTTTAAAGTCAGCAGCTACAAACACTGTAGCTGCTGACTTTAATTAAGTAAACTTACCTGTCCTGGGTGCCCGCGATGTCAGCCGCCCGAGGCCGACCCGTCCCTCGGCTCTCGGGTCCTGGCACCGCCATCCTAGGTAAAGGAAACAGGCAGTGGAGCCTTGCGTCTTCACTGCCAGTTTCCTACTGCGCACGCGTGAGGGGCGCGACGATCTGTGAATGGCCCCGTGGTGTTCTGGGAACACACACAGTTCCCAGAAGACAACGGGGCCGCACACCGAGGAGCAGAACACACCGCAGAATAGGAAGAGGCAGATTAGGAAGACTGCCTAGCAACAAGGGTTTAGGTAAGTATACATTTTTTTTGTTCAAATGTTTTTTAAAAATTTTTTTTGGGTGGAATTTTTTTTTTTCAGGGTGGCCCTCCACTTTAAGTTTGGAGAAGATCTGTAAAAAAGAGTGGACCAAAATCCTTCCTGAGATGTGTGCAAACCTGGTCATCGACTACAAGAAACCTCTTACCTCTTACCTCTGTGCTTGCTAACAAGGGTTTTTCCACCAAGTACTAAGTCATGTTTTGCTTGGGGATCAAATACTTATTTTACTCACTGAACTGCAACTCAATTTTTAACATTTGTATCATGTGTTTTTTTCTGGATTTTGGGTTGCTATTCTTTCTCTATCATTTAAAATATACTTATGATACACATTATAGACCCTTCATTTCTTTGTATGTGGGCAAACCTACAAAATCTACAGGGGATCAAATAATTATTTCCCCCACTGTATGTATTACATGTTTGTTATTTTTATGGGGGAAAAAAAATTAGACTTTACAATCACTTTAAGGTATACTACTGTGGCTTCTCACTCAGTATTAGTGTAAGTCAATTTAGCAGGCCTCAACTGCTAGTTAACACTGTAGCTTAATGAATTGGGGGCAGTGGCGGCTGGTGATCCATTTTTTTTTGGGGGGGGGGCGGCAAACAAACCACCCGAACCCCAACCCCCCCCCCCCCGGTGTGGGGTACCCACGTGGTCGGGCTCTGGCTTGTGTGTTGGCGGCAAGCAGAGCAGAGAGATCGCTCCGATGAGGACGGTCATCTCCCTGTACATCCTCCCCGGTACCAGAAAATACAGTCGCTTATCCTCTCAATCAATCAGGTCTTAAGGTCTTAAGGTCTTCCTGATTGGTCGGGAGGAGAAGCAGGAAGACAATAGCAAATATTAATTCGCTATTGTCACACAACTGGGTGGGCTCAGGGCGCAGTGCTCTGCGCAATGAGACCACCCTTTTTGGAGCCAATTTGAGCCTCAGGCTCTAATCATGTGCTTCAAAAAAAAAAACCCCATTGAAATCCATCTGTCCGCCACCCTGCATGCAGATTAGGGGCCGGGCGCATGGATTAGGGGGGCCCCTGCGCCCCTAATGGAGCGGCCACCACTGATTGGGGGCCAATGCCTTAATCCCTATTTTACAGCTCAGATAGCTGAAACGCCATCATATATTATCACACTTAGTAGATGCCGTGTATTTAATAAAATCTGTGATGCTAAATTTCATCAAACTCAGGCTTGTCTAATGCTATTTTTGCCTCACTGACTTTCTGTAGGGTTGCAGAGAAGCAAAATCTGTCAAGGTGCCAGAAGCCATAGACCTGCTTAGATTACATAACAAGCTTTTTAAAACCCAGGTATCTGAAGATAATGGAGATGCAAATATATTCACAAATTTAAAAGGCCCTTTAAAGAGACGGTAACTAAGAATATATATAAAAAAATAAAAATAAAAAAAGGATTAAGGAAAGATATAAATATAACGCATGAATAAAAATAGCAAATATTAGATTTAAATAGAGTGATTGAAATGTAGCTGCTTCATTGTCTTTGCTTACATAAGCATTCGACTTTCAGTGGGAAGACAGCAATTGTGCACACTGCATAATCCATAGCTGACAGCGTGAGGAGAAAAAAAAGCCGATCGCCGGCTTATGTTAAAGGGACATCGGTCCCGAAGAGGAAGGAGGCACATATGCCTCATCTGAGCCTGCCATTGCCACCTGCCAGTTCCCACAATGCCCAACAGTGCCACCTATCAATGCCCACAAGTGTCACCTATTAATGCCCACCGGTGGTGCCAATCAGTGCCACCTAGCAGTGCTGCCATCAGTGTAAGTAATCAGTGCCCATTATTGCCACCCATCAGTGCCCATCACTGCCACCTATCGGTGCCCATCAGTGCCGCCTCATCAGCGTACATCACTGAAGGAGAAAAATTACCTGTTTGCAAAATTTTTAACAAATTATAAGAAAAATATAATTTTTTTTTTTTTTAAATTCGGTCTTTTTCAAAAACGCCGCAAAAACGCTGCTCAAAAACGTGGCAAGCATGAAAAAAAAACCTCCAAAAACGCCCAAAAGCAACATGCATAGGTGTGAATGGAGCCTTACAAATTAAATAGATTGATTTTTTTTTTTTAAATTTAGCGCTTTTTCAATGTGAAATGTGTAAATATATGTTAATATATATGTGTAAAAATATTCACAAAGTAAACAAAAAAAAAAAGTTTTAATTGTTTATCGTTTATAAAATAGACGTGAACAAAAGAAAAAAAGCAGGAAAATAATAATTATATGGAGGAGAACAGGGAGTTAATTAAGGCTGATTAGAGTAAATTAAGGGTTATTAAGGGGTTAAAAAGAGGAACATTTGTTCATCCCTTTGATCTGCAGATGAAGAAACAGAAATATACACAAAGAAACAATGTTTCTTTTTATTTTAGTGTTTCAGGGCTGAGCAATGTTGGTAATAAACATGGCAGCTTTTTTTTTATTTTGACAGCTCCAATTACCGGACTTCTTTAACACTGGGGAGACCCACTGACAGCTCAAAGAACCGAGCCTGAAAGTATTGGTTTCAGGTATTGGTGCATTTGCATGAGTCCCGATACTTGTGCAAATACTCGGTATCGGCACCGATATCGATACAAGTATCGGTGCAACCCTAATTTAAATAATTTTAAGAATTTTACCATATCTGATTTTTATTTGGTTTACTACTTCAATGAATACCATGCTCTGAATTTTGTAGTCTAATAAAATGACAAAAATTCAGAAAAACATTTTAATATCACACAGGTTCTAATCCATTTTATAGACTTTTGTAAATACCGTATTTATCGGCGTATAATACGCACTTTTTTCCCCTTAAAATCAGAGGAAAAGCGTGGGTGCGTGTTATACGCCGATCCCCCGCCGATTGTGAGCCTCTCGTCGGCTTTCGACCGCTCTCGGCTGTTCTCGGCGGCTTTCGGCCGCTCTCGGCCGTTCTTGGTGGCTTTCGGACGCTCTCGGCCGTTCTTGGTGGCTTTCGGCTGCTCGCGGCTGTTCTCGGCGAAAGCTTCCGAGAACAGCCGAGAGCGGCCGAGCGCTGCCGAGATATACAGGACATCCGACTCTGTATCTCGGCGCCGCCATTTTTAAATGGCTAGGTACTGACAGTGTACAGACTGTCTGCAAATGACACAGGGGCAAGGCTGCAATTGACACTGACAAGGCTGCAATGATGGACACTCATAAGGCTGCAATAATGGACAAGACTGCAGATGGACACTGATAAGGCTGCAAATGACACTGACAAGGCTGCATTGATGGGCATTTAAATGTAAGTTTTTTTTTCCTTAAACTTCCCTCCTAAAAGTTTTTTTCCTTAAAATTCCCTCCTAAACTTGGGGTGCGTATTATACGCCGGCGCGTCTTATACGCCGATAAATACGGTGAATGTATCACTGTCAATTTTAATCCTGTATTTCAGTGCAGCTGTCATTACACCTCTCTCTCTCTCTCTCTCTTCCAGACACAGGTACAGCTGAGGTGACAGGTTTGTTTTTTTAAACAACCCCATGTAATCACCATTATGGCTTATGAATAAGATTGCATGAAACGGAACCAATCAGTGTGGTTCACGATCATCAGTGTCAGACCAGTGCTGATAGTGAATCGGTTAAGAAAACCTGCACTGAGAGATATATATTTAGGCTGACACAGCTAACCTCTTTTCCTTGCGATGCTAATTGTCATTGGTGTCATTGGTGACCCAATTGCTTTACTATTCCATTGTATTTGTATTGTATCTGAGTCACTGACCCACAACAAGTATCTCTGGTTTATGCCTTACTTACCTTGTGGCATTGTTCCCAGTGACTTCAAAAATATTGAATCTAGAGACAGATATATAAGTACAGTAGTACCTTGGATTACGAGCATAATCCGTTCCAGAAGAATGCTTGTATACCAAAGCACTCGTATATCAAAGCGAGTTTCCCCATAGACATCAATGGAAACTCAGATAATTTGTTCCACAGCCACTGCTTGTCTATGCAGTACCGCTTATGGCCAGAGGTGGGGGCGCTGGAGATACTCTGAAACACTCTGAGAAGCTTGGAGACCACTCGGGGACGCTCGAAGACACTCGGGAACGGAGACATATGAGCGGAAGTTTGACTTTTGGGTGGAACTCTGCTTTAAAGAAAAGGATGGCTGTACTTCTCCTGTAGATCACAGGATAGCAGTTCGTTCTGCGCTCCTGTGACCTGTTTTCAGCAGACAGAGGGCTGAAGCCCACTATTGGCTGATGTCACAGAGCCGGGCCAGGCTGGAGAAAGATTGCATCCATAGGGTCGAGATCCACCCAGAACCCTGGACCGGCACCTGGCTCAGCCTCTCAGCAAGACCCTGAGAGCCTGGGCCTGCCGCTCCCACCCACTCCACAGCCCAGAGCTCCAGTGAGCACTGGGGGGGGAGGGAGCAATGACTGACAGGCACCAAGTCTCTGCTTACGGAGCTCTGAGAACTCAGCGATCACCAGTGTTTTATCGCTCGGTTCTCAGTCTCAGAGCCGGCGGGGGACAGATGAAGCATCAGACTGATGCTACATCCACCTAGGTAGGTATGATTCCTTGAGGAAAAAAAAAAATCCCAAACTTCTCTTTTAACTCTACAAAAAAAGTGAGATATAACTTTTGAGTAAACTGAGCCATTAAATACCGCAGGTGGGAAGCATACTGTGAATTTATTTATACACTGTCTCAGCTGGCAATGAACAAAACACCTTGTACTGTCCATTACACAGTAGATAAATCTTACCACCCGGGTTGTAATTGTGGATCGATTGGACTCCTTCAGTCAATATGTTTTACTATGCTTTGGACTGCACTCAACTGTAATAATAATCAGCTGCAATTTTTGGATCTTATCGTGAGGAATTGTGCATTTCCCTGTAATGACAGAAAAGAGAAGAATATAGATGTCGCTTGAAAATAGCTGGATGTCTCGAATATTTAATGCGTTCGTTATATAAGGAGATGAAAGAACTCGGTGTCTCGTTGACAAGGTACAAGAAGATCAGTGTGATTGATATCAGGTACTTCCAGGAAAGCTACCGAGATACTTCAGAAACTTTGATGTGTGGCTCTGGGATCTCTCTGTCCTCACCCATGAACAACATTTTCTATTAGTCACGCATCCAAGGCTCTCCATATTTCCATGTGTGATCATATGGATATAATAAACGGTTATTTACTTTTTTATGAGAGCTGTTTGTTTTTTTTTTTCACAGTGTTTCTAAAATTAGTTTTTACATCGGTTTATGCGGTTAAATCACATGGCTCATTTCCTGGCACCAGCAACAATACAATGCATAGGAACAGTCCAAGATAGGTTTTTATATATTTTTGCCAATAATCTGCATATGAGTAAGCCACCTGTCATTTTGAAGGCCATTGACTGCTAACTCCAGCATTGTGCTAATGGGATGCATAGGCGTGCGCATAGGGTGTGCTGGGTGTGCCTGGGCACACCCTAATCATCCTGTGTGCATGTGTCTGTATGCCAGCAGGGAGATGGGAAAGATCTTCCTCTTACAGGTTCCACCATAAGGCCCCTTTCACACTGGGGCGGTAGGGGGCGTCGGCGGTAAAACAGCGCTATTTTTAGCGCTGTTTTACCGCGGTATTCGGCCGCTAGCGGTGCGGTTTTAACCCCCCGCTGGCGGCCAAACAAGGGTTAAAACCCCTCGTATAGCGCAGCTATAGCTGCGGTATTAACGCGGTATAGCCGTGCTGTCCCATTGATTTCGATGGGCAGGAGCAGTTTAGGCGCGGTGAATACACCGCTCCTTCACCGCTCCAAAGATGCGGCTTGCAGGAGATTTTTTCTTCTCCTGCCAGCGCACCGCTTCAGTGTGAAAGCCCTCGGGCTTTCACACTGAACAAACAGCGGAGGCTGTTTAGGGGCGGTTTGCAGGCGCTATTTTTAGCGCAATAATGCCTGCAAACCGCCCCAGTGTGAAAGGGGCCTAAGAGAAGTGCTTACACACTTCTCTTTCACTGTGCTGGCAGGGAGATCAATGCTGGGTCCATATATCTGTAAACACACGCGCATGTGTGTTGGAGCTTTGGGGTGCTCACCCTAATGCAATAGCCTTTGCACACCTATGGATGGAAGATGAGGTCGGAATAGGGACACGTTACCTGTAGGCTTACTTCTATCATCATCAGTAGTGATGAGCTGAACTGCCTTGGGTTCAATTTGAGCAGGGTTCGGCGAACTTCAAAGAGATTCAGATGCTGAACCCAGACCCGACTGAATTCAATGGAAGCCGAATTTGTCAAATTAACCAGCTCCCGCCCACACTATAACCAAACGACGGCCTAGTTTGCTGGGAGGGCGTCCGTGGATGTTCCCCCGTGATTGCGCTACCTGCACGCCCCCTGCGGCATGCGTGCGATGCGCTCTGTGATCGCCGCATCTTTAGGACACAGCTGATCACAGATCGGGGTAAAGGACCAATCATAGCGGCCTTTTACCACATGATCAGCTGTGTCCAATGACAGCTGATCACAAAGTAAACACAAGCAGGTTATTAGCATTTCTTTCCTCATGCTGACAGCGTGAGGAGAGGAGAGCTGATAACAGGCTTGTGTAAAAGGGACATCTACACTGATAATCAGGGCACTGATTATCAGTGTGCTGATTATCAATGCAGTCGCAACAGTGCCCACCAGTGCTGCCACTCAGTGCCCACCAGTGCTGCCAATCAGTGCTCATCAGTGCTGCCAATCAGTGCCCACCAGTGTCTCCCCATCAGCAATGGCATCCCTAGGGGGGGTCAGATGGGTCCCTGACCCCCTCAACATTATGGTGTGCCCCACCATGTGCCCCCCCTTAAAAATTTTTTTTTTTTTTTTTTTTACAAAAAGGCAATGTCTTTTTGTTTGCATTTGTAGCGGATGCGCCGCATCTTACTCGGGCCACCGCTGGAGTAACACAGTCTCTATTGAGAGGGAGAGCATCCCCAGTCAGCTCCTGTGGGTGATTTATTTCTCTCCCCTCCCTCTGCTTGCTGACACTACAAAATGTGAGCGCTCACACAACCACGGCCGCCCGATCTGCTCCTTCCCCGGCATCCTCATTGGCAGGGAGAAGAGCGAGTTGCATGAAGGACTCCACCAGGACTCTCAGTTACTGAAAAAACAGACTGATTTCTCCAGTCCTTAGGACAGGAGAACCAGCCTGTAAATTCCAAGAGATGCCAGACCAGCACTGTCAATAGCAGGGGTAGGACAGCAGGTGGAGGCTGGGGAACCCCACAGTGGCAGAACACCAGGGCCCGGTGGCAAGACAACCTTTGCAACCCTGATAGTTCTCCCACTGCTTTGGACCCTTATATTTTCTTGGTATGCTGGTGACATATATGTCTTGTTTTCTGCCACTCTGGGGGGAACCCCAATACAGTAGGAAGGGAACTCACTGCAGAACATGTGAAAGGGCCCATTGTGGGAACGTAGAAAAGGGCCCCAGGATATATATATAGATAAATCTATATATATCTATATATAAATATATATATATGATTGCATTTTATAGTTGCCCCCCTACTTTTGTCCCTGTCCCCCCATGTGCCCCTCCTAAATATGAAAGCTGGAGACGCCACTGTCCATCAGTGTCACCTATCAGTGCTGCCCATCAGTGCCACCTACCAGTGCCCATCAGTGCCACCTATCAGTGCCCATCAGTGCCGCTTATTAGTGCCCCTTATCAGTGCAGCCTCATCAGTGGCCACCAGTGCCGCCTCATCAGTGCCCATCAATGCCGCCTATCAGTGCCACCTCATCAGTGCCCAACAGTGCAGCCCATCAGTGCCCATCAGTGTATCCTTATCAGTGCACATCAGTGAAGGAGAAAAATTACCTTTTTGCAAAATTTTAAAACAAACTGAGAAACTGTTTTTTTTTTTTCCAAAATATTCGGTCTTTTTTTTGCTTGTTTAGCAAACAATAAAAAAAACAGTAGTGATTAAATATCACCAAAAGAAAGCTCTATGTGTGTGTAGCATGACTGAGCAATTGTCATTCAAATTGTGACAGCGCTGAAAACTGAAAATTGGCCTGGGCAGGAAGGGGGTAAAAGTGGCCAGTAGGCAAGTGGTTAAAAATGCCCATTTTCTGAGCCCTAAGGGCTCGTTCACACTTTCTTCAAAATGTGGCATTGGACATGTTAAAGCCCTCTGAATGCCAGTGAAAGCACCTGTCACTAAATAAAATGGTAAGCTTACAGTCCTGTTCACACGTTGCATTTTCTTTGCTTTGCTTCACTTAAAAAAATGATCCCCCATGTCGCTTATTGGTGCTTCAAAGCATATCCAAAGCCTCCACAGAAGTCTATGACAAAGTCACTAGCAGCACCTGCAGCTTTTGAGGGGGATTTTATTCAGCTTTAGCTTCGCTTTGTTTTGGAGGTATTGGAGGTATGAGATATCCCAGGATGCACTGGGAAACCAACAAGCGAACCTGAAAGACGTCATCAGCAGTCACTTCTGGTTCATGTGTATATATTCTGGGACTGTCTGGTGCAGACGTCACATCTAGTGTGCAGCGTGGAGCAGCAGGAAGGTGAGCGGGGTGTGGACTGGAGAGAGGACTGAGCGGTGGTGGATCAGCAGGACTGGGGGACCAGAGCAGGAGAAACTAGCAGATGTCAACTGTGGTGCGCAGCATGGGAGCAATATAGCTGGAGGTGAGCAGGGACCAGAGAGAGAGGAGGATCAGCAAGCCAGAGGATCAGCAGAGCTGGGGGTTATTACTGAGGGGGAGATCAGCAGAGCTGGGGTTTGCTACTGAGTGGGGCATCAACAGAGGTGGGGGTTATTACTAGATGGGGTATCCGCAGAGCTGGGGGTTACTACTGAGCGGGGCATCAGCAGAGCTGTGGGTTACTACTTAGCGGGGGATGTTCAAAGCTGGGGGTACTAAGGAGTTGGGGCATCAGCAGAGATGGGGGTACTAATAAGCTGGGGATCTGCTGAACGAGGGTACTAATAAGTTGGGAATCTGCTGAACAAGGGTACTTATAAGCTGGGGATCTGCTGAATGAGGGTACTAATAAGCTTGGGATCTGCTGAACAAGGGTACTAATAAGCTTGAGATCTGAACGAGGGTACTAATAAGCTGGGGATCTGTTGAACAAGGGTACTAATAAGCTGGGGATCTGCTGAACGAGGGTACTAATAAGTTGGGAATCTGCTGAACAAGGGTACTAATAAGCTGGGGATCTGCTGAACGAGGGTACTAATAAGTTGGGAATCTGCTGAACAAGGGTACTAATAAGCTGGGGATCTGCTGAACGAGGGTACTAATAAGCTGGGGATCTGCTGAATAGGGGTACTAATGAGCTGGGGATCTGCTGAGTTGGGGTACTAATGAGCTGGGGTTCTAGTGGGCCCCTTTAAAACAAATAGAAAATTAACACACAGAGCATTTGTGAAGGATCATTAAGCCCTCGTTCAAAATTGCACGACAAGTCGCACCCCACTGCCGGCAATGGAACCGTTCAAATTACCGTGACTTGTGTCGCAGCGACTTTGAAAAAGGTTCCTGCACTACTTTTTTCCTATTTCATTGTGACTTGCATAGACTTTCTGTTAAACGAAGTTGCAAGCTGCAATTAAATTGGAGGTGCAAATCGCACTAATCTGCTGCTTTGAAATCGTGCTGAAGTAGTGCGATGTCAAAGCCGCCCCAGTGTGAACCAGGGCTAAAGCTTCAAAAAAAGCATCACAGAAGCATTAAAAACACATTAGAAAAGCATGTTGAAGCAGTAGGTGCTTTAATGTGTGTCAGGCTGGGTTCACACTTGTGTAATCCCAGACATCGCATGTGATTCGCACCGCATAGCTGTGCAGACCACATGCGATGTCTAAGCGTTGTGAATTCAGCCATACAGTTTGTATGGCTGAAATCGCATTGCATTCGCACCAAAATGGTGCAGGACCCTTTTTTTTGGTCCGCACTGGAATCGGATCGCATGGGTGTTCACACCCATGTGATCACAATTCCTGACCGATTTCACAGTCCGCACTGCAATCCGCGAACTGAGTTGGGGGTGTCATTAACTTTACAATGACATCCGCAGCGGTTCGCAGAGAGCAGTGTGAACTGCCTGCGAGTGAGATGCGATGCCGGAACCCGCGCAGGAATCGTGCTGCTTCCCGCATCCAGCCTAGAAAAAGGACCACTTCAAACGTTAAAAGTTTGAGATTCATTATTTTCATGTAGGCTTTATAGGGCTGCCTATGAGCCCACATTCATACGTTTCAGGGAATATGTTTTTTATAGCGCCATCAATTACACACGCGCAATTCGTTTCATTGCGAATTCGTTTTTTAATGAATTTCGACAAATTTGGCAATTCGTAAGTATACGAATGAACGAAAACCCGCTTTAAGCGGAGTTCCACCCAAAAATGGAACTTCCGCTTTAAGGGAGGTGACCCCCTGGCATGCCACATTTGGCATGTAATTATTTTTGGGGGTGGATACCATCTTTTTCGAGGGTCCCAGCTCCCACTTCCTCTCCCCCCTCCCCTCTCGATCTCAGCAATCATGTGGGACACGTCATAGGTCCCAGACGATTGCCCGGCCAGTCACGGCACGTGGCACGGCACGGCTTGCCTATGCGCAGTGGGTGCCCGGCTGTGAAGCCCACAGTTACAATGCTGGCGCTGCAGAGAGGAGGGGGAGAAGAGCGGGGCTTCGTTCCCCCACATTACTGGACCCTGGACAGGTAAGTGTCCGATTATTAAAAGTAAGCAGCTGCAGTATTTGTAGCTGCTGACTTTTAATTTTTTTATTTTAAGCAGAACTTCGCTTTAACGAATTTTTCCAAATATATAAAAATATAATATATAAATTTGAATATTCAAAAATTCGGAAATTCGGAAATTTGGAAATTCGAAATTTGAAATTTCGAAAATCTGAAATAATAACTAACTAATAATAACTTAACTTTTACTAACTATTAAATTATAGGTTTTGGGTCTTTCATTTCAAATTTGGCTGTTAGTGGACGTAACAAATACGAATTTATCCGAAGTTACAAATTATCCGAAATAACGAATGCCGTATCTAAATGAATGGAACATAACAAATTACTATTAATAGATAACAATAATAATAATAAAAATGTATTATTATTATTTATTATTCATTAGTTCCGTTCCATTTGTTTAGATGCGGCATTCGTTGTTTCGGATAATTCGTAACTTTGGATTAATTCGTATTCGTTACATTCACTAACAGACAAATTTGAAAGGAAATTCCAATACCTATAATTTTATAGTTAGTTATTATTAGTTAGTTAGTTAATCTTTCGAATTTTTGGATTTTCTTTATTATTTTCGGGATTTCAGATTTTTGAATTTTCGAATTTACGAATTTTTATGAATTTTCGAAGTTACGAATTGCGATCATAACGAATGACCCGAAAAAACGAAAAAAATAAAAAAATAAAAAACGAACGAAACGAAAACAAACAAATTTTTTGGCAGTGCATATGTGTACCATCAATTTATACAGCACTTCAGATAATACTGTATATATTTTGTACTATCACAGCTTACAGTCTAAGGTCCCTAAACTCACATTCATAATAGGGCCAATTTAGACAGGAGCAAAATGGCCTACCAGCTTGTCTTTGGGGGGTAGGAGGAAATCAGAGTACCCGGAGGAAACCCACGCAGGCACAGGGGAGAACATGCAAACTCCAAGCAGGAGTTTTCTAGAAATAGGCCCTTCAGGTAGTTGAGATGTCAGTAAGGCAGGTACTAATAAACAAGAAACCAACCAGCATAATATTTGGATAGTGTCATACAACTGGCAAGACGGGATATAGCCCGGCTATAAAACACAATTGCTTTGATACAGAATAAATAAGGTCACTGATTATTTTTATTGTTATTAGGAACTTGGCATTTGTGTCCAGCGGAAAAAAGCTTTTTGCAATCTGTAGCAGTTGTGAGATTGTGAATATGATTACGGCCAGATCAACTACTACGACTGTTACTTTTATGTACCCACCAAGCCCCACTATATTGGGGTTTGTAGCTGGCCAAGGTGCTGGGTCCCAAGTTCTAATAGGAACTCTTTCATGGGAATCTATCCACTGTCCACTGAATGTCCACTGAGGGATAAGATGATGGTTCTTGAGGTAGTTAGGGGACTCTATAGCAGACTTGGTGGCCCTCTAAAGGTATGAGATTTCTGGAGTGAACTGGGGGAAAATGCGGGAGATGGGGGTCTCTCCAGGAGGCTGCTTGATTTGAAGGGGCACTGTAAGACTTTGTTGGAAGTTGGGGGCTCTCTGGGGGGATGGAGGCTTCGTGGCTATCTAGGGGCACTGAAAGGGTCTGGGGGGCACTGTTGGAGGCTTGGTGGCACTGTATGAGGTGGGGGGGGGGACAGTAGGAGCTGAGGGCTAGCAGAGGTCCTGCAACCATGTGGGAGGCCAAGGGGCACAGCGGATCACAATGGGAGCTGGGTGGTGATGTGGTAGGCCGAGGGGCAATGCAGGTCACTATGGGAGGGTTGAGGTGGCACTATGGGAGCTGGGTGGTGATGTGGGAGGCCGAGGGGCACTGCAGGTCACTATAGGAGGGTTGAGGTGGCACTATGGGAGCTGGGAGGTGATGTGGGAGGCCGAGGTGCAACGGAAGGTCACTATGGGAGGGTTAAGGTGGCACTATGGAAGCTGGGTGGTGTTGTGGGAGGCCAAAGAGCACTGCAGTCCACTATGGGGGGGTTGAGGTGGCACTAAAGGAACTGGGTGGTGATGTAGGAGGCCGAAGGGCACTGCAGGTCACTATGGGAGGGTTGAGGTGGCACTATGGGAGCTGTGTGGTGATGAGGGAGGCCAAAGGGCACTGCAGGTTACTATGGGGGGGGGGGGGTTGAGGTGGCACTAAGGGAACTGAGTGGTGATGTAGGAGGCCGAAGGGCTCTGCAGGTAACTATGGGAGGGTTGAGGTAGCACTATGGGAGTTGGGTGGGAGTTGGGTGGTGACATGGGAGGCCAAAGGGCACTGCATGTCACTATGGGGGGGTTGAGGTGGTAACTCTAGTGCTCCCAGGTAGAAGTAACCACTTAGCCACTACGCTGCCCATAGCATTCTATAGTAAGCTTAAAATCCATAAACATCTAGAACCATAATTTGTTGAGAACATGTTTATAGAGTACTTTTCTAAATTGCAGAAGGACAACAAAATCAAACTTTTGAAA
Source organism: Aquarana catesbeiana (assembly GCF_042186555.1). Classification (NCBI taxonomy): domain Eukaryota; kingdom Metazoa; phylum Chordata; class Amphibia; order Anura; family Ranidae; genus Aquarana; species Aquarana catesbeiana. The sequence continues at coordinate 27,235,282 of NC_133330.1, forward strand.
TGAAAACAAACATGGACCTTACATTTCTATAAATAGGCCCTTCAGGTAGTTGAGATGTCGGTGAGGCAGGGACTAATAAACAGGAAACCAACCAGCATAATATTTGGATAGTGTCATACAACGGGCAAGACAGGATTTGCAGTAATTGCCCGGCTATAAAACATAATTGCTTTGATACAGAATAAATAAGGTCACTAATTATTTTTATTGTTATTAGGAACTTGACATTTGTGGACAGCGGAAGGAGGTTTTTGCAATCTGTAGCAGTTGTGGGATTGTGAATATGATTACGGCCAGATCAGCTACTACGACTGTTACTTTTATGTACCCACCATAAGCTCCACTGTATTGGGGTTTGTAGCTGCCTGGCCAAGGTGCAGGGTCCCAAGTTCTAATAGGATCTCTTTCATGGGAATCTATCCACTGTCCATTGAATGTCCACTGAGGGATAGGATGAGGCTTCTTGAGGTAGTTAGAGGACTCTGTAGCAGGCTTGGTGGCACTCTAAGGGATGAGATTTCTGGAGTGAACTAGGGGAAAATGTGGGAGATGGGGGCCTCTCCAGGAGGCTGCTTGATTTGAAGTGGCACTGTAGGACTTTGTTGGAAGTCGGGGGCTCTCTGGGGGGCTGGAGGCTTCGTGGCTATCTAGAGGCAATGAAAGTGTCAGGGGGGCACATTAGGAGCTGAAGGTTAGCAGAGGTCCTGCGACCATGTGGGAGGCCAGCGGATACAGCAGATCACTATGGGAGCTGAGTGGTGATGTGGGAGGCCGAGGGCCACCGCAGGTCACTATGGGAGGGTTGAGGTGGCTCTATGGGAGCTGGGTGGTGATGTGGGAGGCCAAGGGGCACTGCAGGTCACTATGGGAGGGTTGAAGTGGCACTATGGGAGTTGAGTGGTGATGTAGGAGGCCGAAGGGCACTGCAGGTCACTATGGGAGGGTTGAAGTGGCACTATAGGAGCTGGGTGGTGATGTGGGAGGCCAAAGGGCACTGCAGGTCACTATGGGGAGGTTAAGGTGGCACTAAAGGAACTGGGTGGTGATGTAGGAGGCCGAAGGGCACTGCAGGTCACTATGGGAGGGTTGAGGTGGCACTATGGGAGCTGGGAGGTGATGTGGGAGGCCAAAGGGCACCTCAGGTCACTATGGGGGGTTGAGGTGGCACTAAGGGAACTGGGTGGTAATGTAGGAGGCTGAAGGGCACTGCAGGTCATTATGGGAGGGTTGAGGTGGCACTATGGGAGTTGGGTGGTTATGTGGGAGGCCAAAGGGCACTGCAGGTCACTATGGGAGGGTTGAGGTGGCACTATGGGAGCTGGGTGGTGATGTGGGAGGCCGAAGGTCACTGCAGGTCACTATGGGAGGGTTAAGGTGGCACTATGGGAGCTAGGTGGTGATGTGGGAGGCCAAAGGGCATTGCAGGTCACTATGGGGGGGGGGCTAAGGTGGCACTAAGGGAACTGGGTGGTGATGTAGGAGGCCGAAGGGTACTGCAGGTCACTATGGGAGGGTTGAAGTGGCACTATGGGATTTAGGTGGGGATGTGGGAGGCTAAAGGGCACTGCAGGTCACTATGGGAGGGTTAAGGTTGCACTATGGGAGCTGGGTGGTGATGTGGGAGGCCAAGGGGCACTGCGGGTCACTATAGGAGGGTTAGGGGGCACTATGGAAGCTGGGTGGCGATATGGGAGGCCGAGGGGTACTGCAGGTCACTATAAGAAGGGTTGGGGGGCACTATGGGAGCTGGGTGGTGATGTGGGAGGCCGAGGGGCAATGCTGGTCACTATGGGAGGGTTGAGGTGGCACTATGGGAGCTGTGTGGTGATGTGGGAGGCCGAGGGGCACTGCAGGTCACTATGGAAGGGTTGGGGGGCACTATGGGAGCTGGGTGGTGATGTGGGCGGCTGAGGGGCAATGCTGGTCACTATGGGAGGGTTGAGGTGGCACTATGGAAGCTGGGTGGCGATATGGGAGGCCGAGGGGCACTGCGGGTCACTATGGGAGGGTTGGGGGACACTATGGGAGCTGGGTGGTGATGTGAGAGGCTGAGGGGCAATGTAGGTCTATGGGAGGGTTGAGGTGGCACTGTGGGAGCTGAGTGGTGATGTAGGAGGCTGAAGGGCATGGCTGGTCACTATGTGAGGGTTGAGGTGGCACTATGGGAGCTGGGTGGTGATGTAGGAGGCCTGAAGGGCACTGTAGGTCACTATGGGAGGGTTGAGGTGGCACTATGGGAGCTGGGTGGTGATGTGGGAGGCCGAGGGGCACTGCAGGTCACTATGGTAGGGTTAGGGGGGCACTAGGGAAGCTGGGTGGCGATATGGGAAGCCGAGGGGCACTGCAGGTCACTATGGGAGGGTTGGGGGGGCACTATGGGAGTTGGGTGGTGATGTGGGAGGCCAAAGGGCACTGCAGGTCACTATGGGAGAGTTCAGGTGGCACTATGGAAGCTGGGTGGCGATATGGGAGGCTGAGGGGCAATATAAGTCACTATGGGAGTGTTGAGGTGGCACTATGGGAGCTGGGTGGTGATGTAGGAAGCTGAAGGGCATTGCTGGTCACTATGGGAGGGTTGAGGGGAGCACTATGGAAGCTGGGTGGCAATATGGGAGGCTGAGGGGCACTAAGCTTGAAGTCTAGGAGGAGGGAGACCAGGTCCAGCAGTGGGTCATGGCCTTGGTGACAGTGAACCACTTTCTGGCAGTTTTTCCAGTCAGGCTTCATGAGGTACGTAAACGGTGTACATCTATAGCAAGGGCATTATGCAACGCTGCAGTGTGTTTTTTATCTACAGGAGCCCCTGTACTAGACTATTTTCTGCACTCAGGCCTAGGTTTGTTTTGCTCCACCATTGTCCAACACACACAGGGAGGTGTGAAGGGTGGAAATGGCCTATAAATCCCTAATGGCTCTTCAAATACCTAAGTGTACACAATTTCATCCTTATCCAAACCCTGCTAATCCCACTACAGCTAACACCCCTCCTCCTTATTGTGTGAGGTGACAGGTTCCCTCCTCCATTATGTGAGGTGACAGGTTCCCCCCTCCATTATGTGAGGTGACAGGTCCTCTTCCCTGTCTATATACTGGGCCCTCTTTTTCTGGTAACAACAATCCCCCGCCCCCTCACTCTCCCCCCCCCCCTCCTCGCCCTCTGGCACATTCTACCCCAGCAACCAGCCGTCCCTTAGCAACACGGCCGACGCCTCAGCCAATCTGACAGCGCCGCACACGCCGGGCCAATGGGAAGGCGAGGCCAGAGCGAGGCCAGGAGAAGCCAGAGCCGCCATTTTCATTCCGCTGAGAGACAAAAGAGAGGAAGCAGCCGGAGAGCCGGGCCGAGGGAGGACCTCAGGTAAAGAAATGATCGAGGCCTTCATACACCGAACCGGGGGGGGGGAGGGCACCGGTGATGTGAGAGGGAAGGTCTGCATTGTGTATGGGGGAAGGTGACAGTAATGGACGGTGACAGGAGAACCTGTCGGGGGACTTCAAGTCCCAGTATTCCCTGTCAGGTCTATTAAAGGAAACCAGTGGGGGAGTAGAAGGATGCCTTATGTCTATTAGAGGTGAACAGGGGGACTACAAGTCCCAGAATGCCCTGTCTTGTCTATTAGAGGCACCCAGTGGGGGACTACAACTCCCAGCATGCACTGTCATGCCTATTAGAGGAAACCAGTGAGGGACTACAACTCCCAGCATGCCCTGTCATGCCTAGTAGAGCTTTATAGGGGGATTACAAGTCCCAGGATGCCTTGTCAAGTCTGTTACGAGGAGAATAAGGGGGACTACAACTCCCAGCATGCCCAGGCAGGCCAATTAGAGCAGATCTACGATTCCCAGTGTACCCTTTTAGGTCTATTGCAGGAGAACAAGGGGACTACAAGTCACAGAATGCCCTGTCAGGCCCATTCGGAGACCAGGGGGGTCTATAAGTCGCAGAATATCCGCTCTGTTAGAGGTGACCAGCGGGGACTACAAGTCCCAGGATGCCTTGTCAGGTGTGGTAATGGGAGAACAATGGAGACTACAACGCCCGGTGTCTCTGCTCCTCCTCTCTGTCAATCCCCCTCCACTGGCCTCCGCTCACCCAACCACTTGAGTTCAAAATACTGACAACTACATACAAAGCCATCCACAGCTCCGCCCCCAGCGACATCACTGACCTAGTCCCACAATACCAACCTAATCGTTCTCTGCGTTCCTCTCAAGATCTCCCGCTCTCTAGCTCCCTTGTCACCTCCTCCCGTGATCTTCTCCAGGACTTTCCCAGAGCCTCTCCCATCCTATGGAACTCCTTACCCCAATCTGTCCGCCTATCTCCTACTCCTATTTAGCTTTTAGACCAGGGATATGCAATTAGCGGACCTCCAGCTGTTGCAAAACTACAAGTCCCATCATGCCTCTGCCTCTGGGTGTCATGCTTATGGCTGTCAGAGTCTTGCTATGCCTCATGGGACTTGTAGTTCTGCAACAGCTGGAGGTCCGCTAATTGCATATCCCTGTTTTAGACGATCCCTGAAAACCCTCCTCTTCAGAGAAGCCTCCCCTACCCACGCCTAACAACTTTACTTTCATTTTCTCCATCAGCTCACACAGCTACTGCCCTTTGTTCCACTTGACCCTCCCTTCTAGATTGTAAGCTCTAACGGGCAGGGCCCTCTGATCCCTCCTGTATTGTATTGTAAGTGTACTGTCTTCCCTGATGTTGTAAAGCGCCGCGCAAACTGTTGGCGCTATAGAAATCCTGTATTATAATAATAATAATAATAATAATCTGTCAAGGCCAATTGAAGGAGGTCAATGGAGACGACAACTCCCAGTGTGCCCTGTTGGGTCTATTGGAGAAGAACAAGTGACAGAATGCCCCATTGGTTCACTTAGAGGGGATTAGCGGGACTACAAGTCCCAGGATGCCCTGTCAGATCAATTTTATAAGAGCAGTGGAGGGTTACAAGTCTTAGCATGTCCAGGGTGGATAAAAATTAATGATTGAAAAAAAAAAAAAAAATAGAAACAAAAAAATTTTTTTTTTATTTAAAGTGGATGTAAACCCAATGTCATTCTTTCTAAACTACCGCCATAGGGGTTATCTACAAGGATATACATGCCTCCTCCATGTATCTTTACCTGTCAAATGTCTCCCCTCTGTCTGTTATTAGACCCAAAAAACTGCAGTTTCTGTGGGCGGGTCTGTTGTCTGGAGCTCGGTGGGTGGAGTTGTGATGTCAGTACACTCCCCGCCCACCTCTACACTCCCCGCCCACCTCTACACTCCCCGCCCACCTCTACACTCCCCGCCCACCTCTACACTCCCCGCCCACCTCTACACTCCCCGCCCACCTCTACACTCCCCGCCCACCTCTACACTCCCCGCCCACCTCTACACTCCCCGCCCACCTCTACACTCCCCGCCCACCTCTACACTCCCCGCCCACCTCTACACTCCCCGCCCACCTCTACACTCCCCGCCCACCTCTACACTCCCCGCCCACCTCTACACTCCCCGCCCACCTCTACACTCCCCGCCCACCTCTACACTCCCCGCCCACCTCTACACTCCCCGCCCACCTCTACACTCCCCGCCCACCTCTACACTCCCCTTGTCAAATATGCATTTTCTCCTGTGTATTTCTAACGCTGAACTTCTGCTATGATCTCTAACATCCAGTGAAAAGACAGGAAAGTAACCACATGACTTCAGCATGCCAAATCATGCTGAGGTGTGGAACAGCCAATCCTTGCAGAGCTGCTGAAGAAAGGAGTGGGAGGGAATTAAAAAATAATGCATGTCTTAGGCTAGTGCACGAGATATGTAAATCACCTGTCACTCACAGCAAGGGGGAGGATTTGACAAAGTTTTTCTCAGTTTGTCAAGTTTTATCTCACTGAACAATAAAAGAGGATTGCTCAGAGATGGATTAACTCTGTGTGGAAAGACTGGGCTCAAATGATAGGAAATCTTATACTCTACATTATGACATTTAAAAAAAAAAAAAAATGACATCCACTTTAAATCCTGATTTTTATCAAATTAATTTTAATAAAAATATATCTAAAGGATATTTTTCTATTTAAGATACATTAATAATTTTAGTTTATTCAGCATGAAATGGAGCTTGGTTATGTAGCATGAGGCTGTATATTCTGCAATATTTACATTTTTTTTTAAACACATTCAATAAATGCAAGCTGAGATAACATGCACTGCATTGATGCATTCACACAATGTCACAGTAACCATGAGATAAAACAAAGTTCGGGAATATTCCTTTATCCCATTGTTTTGCAAAATTATGTACACTACAAACTGTATGATTGGATCGGTTCTGATATCGCTGTTTTATTATCCTAAATAGGAAACCTTAATTTTGTTTGCAAATATTAAAGATTCTAACTACCAGCAAGAATGAGTCCTTACATTTTAAAGAGCATCTGTCATTTCAGATCCATCATGGCAGTGCCTGTTAGCGGGCATCCACTCACCTGCTGCCGCCACGTCCCTCACCTTGTTGAGTCACTGCCACATCACCAGCCGTCCCATTAAAGTGAATGGAACTGTTGGTGAGTCAACAGCGGGTCAGAGGAGGAGGAGCTGCTGCGGGACAGAGATGACAGTTGCTCTTTAAAAAATAGGATTTAAATCAAATCCACCCTGGTCCCATCAAATCTATTAGAGGAGAGTGGAGGGAGGAGTCCCAGAGTCCCCTGTGGGGCCAATTAAATGAGACCAGTGGCGGACTAGAAGTCCCAGAATGTCCTGTCAGGTCTATTGGAGAGCTAGATGGCCCACTCAGGTCTATTTGGATAAAGCCAGCAGGGGACAAAAAAAAAAAAACCCGGCATGCCCTTGTTGGGTTTGTGAGAAGTGACTGGCAGGTGACTACAAGTCCCAGCATGCCCTGTGTCAGTCTTTAAGGGGGACTTGGCTCTTGGAAATGTCATAGTGGAAGGGAAGAGCCCAGTGAGGAGGGGATTTAGGCTCATTTTTGCAATGGGGCTTTAAGGAAAGCCCATGAAGATAGAAACTTGGCTCTATGGTTTCTGTCCCCGCAGGTTCTCTTTTATTACTGATGCGTGTTCTCATCTATGTTGCGTCATATTGTTTGCATCCGCCGTCCCCTCCCCCCCTCTGCTCCCATGGGGGGGAGGGGTGATGTAACACTGGTGACAGGCAGCACAGATGTCCACATCCTGCATGTAGGATGGAGGTTCCCGGAGACCCTGGAGGATGGAGGAGCTGACAGATCAGCAGATGGGAATGTCCTGAATTTAATGGAAAAATAGACCCCCAGAACGGCTGAACACCAAACAACATTAATGTCCTAAGCTCAGCAATGAGGGCTCTGTGACCCCCCCCCCCCCCAACCATTCCACCACATATCGGCGTACTTTCCTTAATCCGCCTTTAGCGCCTGTGCTGACTGGCTTTTGTTTGACGGGTTTTGCTTTCCCATATAAGTCATTGGAATGCAAACCTCCGCTTGAAGCAGAGCAACAGCAGGTTCGGTGGTCAACGGCAGGTCAAGTGCATCCAACAGTGAATTTTAAATGATCTCCTAATCATCTCAAACTGTTGTCATGGACACAGGCCCCTTAAAGTGGTTGTACAACCACCTTTACCCACAGGTAAGCCTGTATTAAGGCCACGGTTTAGGAGATATTTACAATAAAGCCGTGCGCCGATGTCTACAGTGCATGCGCACTTTAGAAAGGGCAGATCGTGCCGTATTCTAAACGGGGTCATGCCGTGACTGGCGGCTCCCGTGCGGGAGTGACGTCACGTGACTTCGGCCAGTCACAGAGCTGGAGTTCGCGGCCCCGGAAGGAAGAGGGGTGAAGATGGACGCTCGCTGCTAGTGGGGACATCGGTGACATCGCAGGCTTCGGTTTCAGGTAAGTGACACATAATGGGCTGCATAGTAGCCCATTATGCTTTAACTTTGAAGGGAAATAAAGAAGTAAAACCAATCAGGGTTTACTTCCTCCTTTTAAAGTGGGATTTTAGTCAGAAAATAAAGTCCTGCTAGATGACTTCAGGCTGGCTGCTTTTGCAGGTATAGTTATGTAAAACATTAAAGAGGAAGTAAACCCTGATGGGTTTTACTTCCTCCTTCATTTCCCTGCAAAGGTAAAGCATAATGGGCCGCTGTGCATCGCACAGTAGCCCATTATGTGTCACTTACCTGAAACCGAAGCCTGCGAGGTCCCCACTAGCAGCGAGCGTCCATCTCCCCCCCCCCCCCCCTCTTCCGGGGCCGTGAACTCCGGCTCTGTGACTGGCCGGAGTCGTGTGACCTCACTCCGCCGCCATGACCCAGTTTAGAAAGTGACTGGCTCTCAATGGAGCCGGTTCACCCAGGTCCAGGGCGGCCGAGGTGTGAATTCCAAAAAGGGTCCTGTGCGTTTTTGGGCCTGGTTCAGGTGCGTATGCAGGCAAAAATTCGGGACCTGAACCAGTGAACAGAAACGCACCCCATGCTGGGAATCGCAGTCACACATATGTGAACCCGGCATTAAAATAAGTGTCTATAATGTTTAAAATCCAGTAATACTGTCTCATCCTGCTCTGCACATACTCAATTGCCCTCTTTTTTTTGGCACTGTGATGAATTTGTTGGCCAGTCTGTTGACAGCCTAAAGATTTACTGCTGTTCAGGGGCTCTGGGCTTCAGCAAAATGGCAGCTTCTGGCAAGAAGAAACGTAAGCAATGCTGGTGGCAGTTTACAGCACACGCTAATGTTGGTAGCATAATTATTAATGTGAAATGAAGAGTACCCGTCATTGCCTACTTACTACTGTCACAAGGGAGACAGCAAACGGGAGTCCATTACTACTTCTGGCCGTGGACCCCCCCCCCCGATGACACGCCGCCAGGATCACAGTGTTGGAGCGGAAGTTTCCTAGCATATGTGACTTGCATATTTAAGAAGTGGGGGAGATGTCATTCTTGATAGGTGATGAGGGGTGGGCTGGAACCAGGGAAAAAGAGTAAATAAGCAAAAAAAAAAGGAGGATTGTTGTGGGGAAAAGGAGTTTAGAATTCCACTAAAGTGCATTATTGGTCGGAGGTCTGCTTTAAATCGATCTCGTCAGGCCTTTAAAGGATAAGTGCACGTTAAAATAATATGCACTTATCTTTGTAGATCTAACCCACCCTCCCCTTCCACAGATGCATACTTACCTTGATCTGACGCCTCTGGTGATTGTTTACATCCTGGCCATGCCTTTGTATTACAGCCCTGTAGACTACTATGGGTCTGTATCCTGAGACAGAGTTGTTGCCTATACATGCAGGTAAGTGCGCCAGGGGAGGGGGAGGGTGGGTTGGGTTAGGGCAAGGCAAAAGGGTAAAAAGGATAACTTAAGCTTAATTGGACAAGCTGAAGTTAGAAGCTGATTGATGCAGCTTTGCAATGTAACCAGATTCTGAGCGCTCCAGTTTTAGTAATTCTCCCGCACAGTGTACTCCCCCTCTCTTTCCTGCTACCTCCCCTCTGTTCCAGTGTTGCTAGGAAGAAAAGCCTCTTAAAGGCTAAGTTCACCTGTGTTCACCTTCTTCTTTTTATTTATTTTTATTTTTTTCCTAAACCTCATTAGCACACACACCCTGCATCATCTACCCTCAGCTGGTCAACTCCTTCCTGTGTCATGACCTAAAGTCTGACCAGGAAGTAAGGCAGAAGTAATCGAGCTGTGTGTTTAAACAGCTTTGAAGAGAGATGTGTAATCCGGTGTAGAATTAATAGAAAACTGTTTTATTTTTGCAAAATAAGTACATTAATGCTAATTTGCTACATCTCCATAAACCTTAGATTTTTATTTTGCCATATCAGTGAGTACAAAGACAGTGGCAGACCAGTTTCGGCGATGTGTCTTGTTCACAGCACACACCTTCAGAAGATGCTTTAGCTACAAACTGCTGTTCTATAGGGGAAATAATTCCTCCTCTGTGGTTTAGTAATTACTGGAAATATCTGGGGGGGTTTTTTTTGAGTGCAGAATATAAGTGTATAATCATGATATTAAACATAACATCTACATGCTGGATCTTTATATTTTTCACAGTCTTTGTGTAAGTCCTTGTAAATGTGCCCCACAAAGTCCTTGGTTGTTTAGATCTTTCAGGATATCATTTACAATGCAGCTGAATAGGTTCAGCTTAACCTCCCCAGATCCCAGGGCGGACATAAAGTGGGAGGAAAGGTTTCGCAACCAACATACGTGTTAAATTTTACTTCCCCATTGCTTTTAGATCTTTCACACGGCCATTTAGCCACATACGCTGGATCAGCGGATTCTTGCAACTAAAATGACAGGTGCATGTTCTGCTCAGCTTGTGTAAACTAATGACAGGCTGACAGCCGCCACCGCTGTTTGCCCATAGCTGTACACAGATGTCCGGACGCAGTCGGCTGCATCCAGGCTTGGACATTTGTCCCTAACAGCAGGTAACCGCTTGGTGTGTGGCTCTGTATGAACAGTGGCGGCTGCTGTCAGCCTGTCATTAGTTTTATACACAGGCTGAGCGGTCACCGCTATTCACAGGTCACTCTAGCTGCAAGAATCAGATCTGATGTATGTGGCTAAACGGCCCTGTGAAGGAGGCCTGACGCTCCTCAGACTTTTTCTACTAAATCACCATCTTAATAAAGTTTCTCTGTTCAGTTACATGACCTCAAAGCTCCAGCTCTATCGCCTTTCTCTGATGTTACTTCTGATGGGCGTGAACGATATGTCCTGAAGCTACAGACTCTGGCGGATGTCACCACTGCGCTTGTCATTGGCCAGCAGAGACGCATGGACTAGCTGGAGCTTTGCAGTCACATAACTGCATAGAAAGACTTATTAGAAAAGTTAGATGGCGACTTAGTAGAAAATGCCTGTGGGATGTATAAAGGCCATGGAGAAGCAACGCTTAGCAGGTATATTGTTCCGTATTTCCTTCCATTTTAAAGACTACTTTCACCTTTTTACAACAAATAAAATAAATGCACTTTTTTTTTTGGAGATCTGCATTTATAAAAAAAAAAAAATTAACAGGAGGCTGCAAATTAGTGCAATTTCGGTCTCATGCACACTCTTCCCAGCTTTCTGCCCCTACCTTTTTGTAGCAGCTGTCAGCTTGTAAGCTGAAAAGAGTGTGACTGGGCTACGAGCATACTGATCAGCATGCTTGCCATCCATTCATTCTACAAATCCATGTGTCTTCTGTGACAGATGGGACTTGTAGTTCTCTCATTTATAGGTCCCTGTAAATGAATGACGCAGCTGCACGGGGGCGGAGCCCTGCACAGTTTTCAACATATGACAGCGGGTAAGGGGAGAGGATCCCCCACCTACTGTCCCGGGGAACGGAAGGATCAGGGGGTGCTGGGGGAGGTTGCTGAACATGTTACACCCTAAATACAAGTGTAACATGTTCAGAAAGGTGAACTTCTCCTCCTTATTGGCTTTTCATCTTCTATGAAACTCTTAAGTTTAGCATCTTCTGACTGCTGGAGAGAACGCTGACACTAGCAGTTATGCAATAGCTACTCAAGGTCACTTAAGCATGCGCCAAGCTTGCCGTGTATGATTGTATTGGGCCACATCTTTGCCATAGCAACCAGACTCCTCCCAGTGCAGGTTACAAGATGAAAGTATAGACTCAATGACTGCTGTAGCCAAATTTTTATAAATTACATTCATTAACAAGTCATTATGGTCTTTTAAAGCTGTTTTCTGGTTTCCTTTGAAAAACGACTTCTGCTCTTAAGGAAAGGTAATCAGATATTGGGATCTCACCGTTCTGCTAACTGAGCCATTAGGCCGTAGTGCTCAGAGAAAGTGGGCACAGCGATTGTAATGGTAAAGTGGAAAACCCCTTCTGTATACTTGGTTCATAATGACTGATGTTTTCTGTAATAACTGATAGCTTAACAATTGCATTATGTACCATTCCTTGTAAGGAAAATAACAATATTTCAAGGTTTAATGGAAGATAATATTACATAATGTTACATTTATTCCTTGGTTGGGTAGGGGCTGCGTTTGATCTGGTTGTGAGTTCGTGACTTGGCTGGAAAACACCATCCAGTGTCAAATGTACCCACTTCTAGGATCTGACAGTGATTATGGCCTGTTCCGACAATGTCCTGATACATGTTTTGGTCATTATAGCGTTTGCCAAGCTAGTTCCTATTGAAAGCCCATTTAGAACTGACCTGACCTAACCCTTCCTGTGTCCTGGAACACACACTCCCTTCCATAAATCTTGGGGGGAGGGGGGGGGGGGCAGTGACCTTTTACTGTTTGGCTTTTATTTACAGTTTATTTTAGACCTATAGCATAGCATTATCATCAATCAAATCAATGTAATGCACTCCTATTTCTTAGTGTCCAGCTTTTTATTTTTTTTTTTAACCCTCTAGGGTAATTAAAGGTAACCTGTCATCAAATTGGTTGCATTTATTATTTAAAGTGATTCTAAACATGATTTTTTGTTGTTGTTAATAAACCTGTTATACCATTCCTGCTCTGTGTAATAATTTTGCACAGAGCAGCCCCGGTCCTCTTCTTTTTGGGTCCCCTGCCTGTGGACCTGGCTCACCAGCAGGCTTGCTCCCGAGAATAGACATTGCCCATTCACACACAGAAGGTGGCTTGGCCCCGCCCCCTGCTCTCTTCTCACTGGCTGTGATTGACAGCAGTGGGAGCCAACGCGGAGAGAAACCAGGGACAGCCACTGCTCTCATGCGCATCACTAGATCAAGATTGGGCTCAGGTAAGTATAAGGGGGAGCGGGGGTTTTACCTGAATGCATTAAGGTAAAAAACTTTTCTACCTTTTTAGAACCACTTTAAAGGGGTTGTAAAGGTTCATGTTTTTTCACCTTAGTGCATCCTATGCATTAAGGTGAAAGAACACCTGATGATTACGGCCCCCCAACCCCCCCGGTTTACTTACCTGAGCCCTCGAAAGTCCAGCGCTCGATCGTTGCCCGGGCTTCTCGGCTTTTCATTGGATAGATTGACAGCAGCGCAGCCATTGGCTCGTTACTGCCTCAGTAACGTTTGCTCTACATTATGAAATCTCTGGAATTCTGCCTGCTTTACCATTGTGGGAAAGAAGGGATGGACTTGATAGACTAAACACCTTCTAAAGGGACAAATATGTCATCTCTTATCTTGACTTTCATGCAGATCCAGTGTATGAAGGGCCTTTGGGCTAGTGTAAATGGTATCAGTTTGGCCTCATTTACACAAGGCGTACAGTGTGCATTTGCGGCCATATGCCTGCTCCAATAGAATCCATCTGACCTTCAGGCATGCAGGCAGGAGGGTGTGTTTAGCTGAGAGAACCCCTCATCTCCTCCTGAAGACTCCTGGGATGTGACGACATTTGCCTAGGCCTGGAAACCAGGCGGGAAGTAGCTGAGGAAATGTAGAAAAGAAAAAGACTTTTCAATTATTTTAAAAATAGTTGATTGCGAGAGTCAAGTTCGGCATCAAGCTGCATTGCTTGTTCCTGATCTATAATTGAAGCCGGAGACAGCCAGGCAGCTAGCATTTCCAGCCTACCCTTAGGGGTTAAGTTACTAAAACTGGAGAGTGCGCAAAATCTGCTGTGGCTCTGCAAGGAAACCAATCGGCTTCCCTTTTTTTTTTTTTTTTTTTTTTTTATTTTGTCAAAGCTTAACCACTTCACTACAGGGCACTCCCCCCCCCCCCCCCCCTCCCCTTCCTGCCCAAGCCAATTTTCAGCGCTGTCACTGTTTAAATGACAAATGTGCGGTCATGCTAAACTGTACCCAAAACATTTTTTTTTTTCATCCCCCACAAATAGAGCTTTATTTGGTGGTATTTGATCACTACCTGGGGTTTTTATTTTTTTTTGCTAAACAAATAAAAAAAAAGACAGAATAATTTTGAAAAAAATCAAACAATTTCTTAGTTTCTGTTGTAAAATTTTGTAAACAAGTATATTTTCTCCTTCGCTGGTGGACACTGATGAGGCTGCACAGATGGGTACTTATGGGTGGCACTGATAGGTGGGCACGGATGGGCATCACTGCTATTGAGGCACTGGCAGGTATTGCTGGTTGGCACTGATTGGCATTATGTCCACCAGAGATGCCATACCTGGTGGTCATCAGTGGTGGCCATCCCTGGTGGTCCTGGGCAGGCATCCGCGAGGGGGGGGGGCCATCAGCACAGACCCCCCCCTCTGTCATTGGAGCAGCCGATCGGCTCTCCTCTACTTGCGTCTATTAGACACGAGTGAGGAAAAGCCAATAAACGGCTCTTCCTGTTTACATCGTGATCAGCCGTGATTGGACACGGCTGATCACGTGGTAAAGGGTCTACGTCAGGACTCTTTACCTAGATCGGAGTTGAGGTGTGTCAGACAGTGTATACCTTATTCCATAGAAGCCGATCGGCACTTACGTCACCACCCGGCTCTCTCCTCTCCTAGGCTGACTGCTACAGTGGGAAGGGTCGAAAACACCCGCTGATGTCAGCCGGGAGCAGAAGAGAAGAGAGCCGGGCAACGCTATGGAATAAGGTACACAGCGGCTTTTTAACCACTTCAAGACCGCCGCACGACGATGTACTTCCTAAGTTTGAACGGGGATATCGTTGTTATGGCAGCAGCTAGCTGCCATAACCCCGGTATCCCCGTTTTCGTGCGGCGGCCGGCTTTCAGATAAAAGTGGTCCCTGCGGTGGATTCGCCGCGAGATCACTTTTATCGGTGGTGGGAGAGGGCTCCCGCTGCGATCCGGTGCCCTCCGCCGCTTACTGGAGCCGTCGGTAGCGGCGGAGGCGATCGCGTCCTATCCTGTGGTGCGTCTGGAGACAAGTGAGGCCAAGATGGCGCTCACTCGTCTCCAATACACTGCTGGGCGGAAGCGACCTCAATACGTCACTTCCGTCCACGCCTCTTAAAGGCACATTTTTTTTTTTTTTTTTTTTTTATTGCATTTTAGTGTAAATATGAGATCTGAGGTCTTTTTGACCCCTGATCTCATATTTAAGAGGTCCTGCCATGCTTTTTTTCTATTACAAGGGATGCTTACATTCCTTATAATAGGAATAAAAGTGACACCATTTTTTTGTAAAAATAAATAAAATATTGTAAAATAAATAATTAAAAAAAAAAAAAAAAAATTTTAAACCCCCCCCTGTCCCGACGAGCTCGCGCGCAGAAGCGAACGCATACGCGAGTAGCGCCCGCATATGAAAACGGTGGTCAAACCAGACATGTGAGGTATCGCCGCCACCGGTAGAGCGAGAGCAATAATTCTAGCCCTAGACCTCCTCTGTACCGCAAAATATGCAACCTGTAGAATTTTTTAAATGTCGCCTATGGAGATTTTTGAGGGTAAAAGTTTGACGCCATTCCATGAGCGGGCGCAATTTTCAAGCGTGACATGTTGGGTATCAATTTACTTGGCATAACATCATCTTTCACAGTATAAAAAAAAATTGGGCTAACTTTACTGTTGTCTTATTTTTTTATTCAAAAAAAGTGAATTTTTTCCAAAAAAAGTGCGCTTTTAAGACCGCTGCGCAAATACGGTGCAAAAAAAAGTATTGCAATGACCGCCATTTTATTCT
This sequence comes from Aquarana catesbeiana, assembly GCF_042186555.1. Lineage (NCBI taxonomy): Eukaryota > Metazoa > Chordata > Amphibia > Anura > Ranidae > Aquarana > Aquarana catesbeiana. Next base: position 27,250,887 of record NC_133330.1, read on the forward strand.
CTAGGGTGTTAGAAGAAAAACCATATATAATGTTTGGGGGTTCTAAGTAATTTTCTAGCAGAAAAACCTGTTTTAAACATGTAAACACCTAAAATCCAAAACGAGGCTGGTCCTTAAGTGGTTAAAAAACAAAACGTCACACACACCTAACAGGGATCCGGAGAGACTTTTACACTGTTCTGTCATCAGGAAGGGAGGTTCGGGGAGCTGACAGGCAGGGAGGGGCGGGGGGAAGATAACGAAGGCACATAAACTGACCACGATGTCGGGTTCAGCAGCCATGATAAACGTGGTCAGTTTACAGAGGGTAGAGTCAGATCAGCCAGGTATTTCAGGGGGCAAAATTACACAGCACAAGCACTGTGCTGTCAAAGGAACAGGATTTTTTTTTTTTTTTTTTTTGGGTTACAAACGCTTTAATTGAACAAGCTAGTTAGAAGCTGATTGGCTGCCATGCACAGGTGCTCCAGATTTTGCACTCTCATTAGTAAATCAACCCTTGTATGACGGCCTACACAAACAGACGCACAACCTGCACTAGTGTGAACTGAGCCTAAGGCTTCTTACTGCTGCTTATTGATCCATGTTCTAGTCCAGTTCTCCTTGGATATAATAAACACTATTGGGAGAGGAAAATTAATGCTGCTCCATCTCCTGGCAGCTGTTCACTTTCATTTTCAGCACATTGATACAGAAACCTTTTCTCAGATCTAGTTGTCATGAGCATCAACTACTTTCTATTCTGTAGGTTTTATATGAAAACAGAGGGACGTCTCTAGTATATTTGCTTAACAAATCTGTTATTCATTTATTGATTTTCAGTTCTTAATGGACAAGTGTCTGTATATTCTTTCCCAGGCATATGTTATGAAATCATTGATTTTTTGCAGGCAGCGTAGAATTTGTGGAGAGGTTTGCTCCTAAGTGAAAAGCCGGCTCTGACCAGTTTCAGTTTATCTTTTTCAGCACCAATTCCCCTTGTTATGGATCCTGCTTGCTTCCTGTGATCCGGTTACATTACATTCTCAATAGAAATATGCATACACACTTATGCAGGAGATATCATTTGTCAACCTTTAAATCAGATAGGAATGGAATGAGTGTTTGTTATAGTAGCCTGGGGCTAGATAAGCCTCTTAAATATTTAATAGAACGTTCTATTTATGGGAAAGCTACAGATTGCTATAGCCTAATTCCATGTTTTCTGTATATAGTTCATCTAATGAAAGCCTTTTTATTTAGAAAACTAGGTCTGAAACACTTTTATATTACATAAAGGTTTGCCCTAAGATCAAAGGACTTGTTATGATTTTCAAGACACCCATTCTGAATCTCTGTTCTCTACAGACAGCTGACTGCTTTTATGCAGCTCCATGAGAAAAGCCCAGAACATATGTAGGTGGCGCAATTTAGGCCGCAGTTGGCTGTACCTGGGAGAATGGTCTGAACCCATGTGGAGATCCGCCTCAACAACACCGTGCATCTTGCTGAAAGCAACATTATGCAAATATGGAAAAAAAAGCTATGCATTTATAAATATCCATCATTTAAATTACTGCTTGAATAACTGCTTGAAATCAATCGTTAGCAGCCCACAGTTTCCTGCACAGCAGAGATCAGAGTGGGAGGTGATACTGTGAGACAGGCTCTGCTGCAGATTGAAAATGTTTTATTTCTATATCGAATATCTAAACCCAAGGACAAAAGTGCACCAATCCTTGGGGATCATACACACAGGCGTAGAGTTTGCTGCATATAGATACGCACATGCTTACTGGTCCAAAACTAGAAAAATTTGCATTTATGGTCAGGCGTGTGTATCAAATATAAAGTGATATTAAAGGCAGATTTTTTTTTCTTTATTATTTTATTACAAACCTGTCATATTTACCTGCTCTGTTTTGCACAGAGCAGCCCAGATCTTCCTCTTCTCAGGTCCCCCGTTGGTGAGGCTGGCCCCTCCCTCCTGCAGAGTTCCCCCATAGCAAGTACCTTGCTAATGGGGCACCCACAGGCTCTCTCCTGAGCCACTGCACTGTCCATTCAGACACGGAGCATGGCTCGACTGTAATCTGCTAATCTCCTCACCACCATGTAATAGAGATGTAAAGAGGAAGACTCTTATTTGAGGGCTTGTTCACTCCATGCTCTTTTTTTTTTTTTTTTTTTTTCAGAGTATGGAGTGAGCAGGGCACATACAAAATAATTGTTTTCTATGTGCCCTGTTCACACTATTCATATGCAGTGGTGTGCAGATAAATCAAGCTCAGCGGATATGGTGTAAACAAGACTTGAAGGCCAATGGGGGTGACAATCATTGTTCACTCTGTAGAAGCAGTGGAGGAGTGAGTGTAGCCACACGAGGACGAGAAGTGTGTTTTATTCACTGGATTACTAGAGGAAAATAAAGGGGGGGGGGGGGGGGGAGCAATGCAGCCACCACATCAAAGAACTGGTATCTGCATTATATAAGTTATTTGGTTATGGGTTCAGATTCAAGGCAAGGATGAGATGAGAAGTGGTGCACACTATTGAGAATCCGCTTTATAGCTATTGGTCGGGGTAAGGGGAGGGGGTGGGGGTTATTTGATCTATGTTAGTTCTGGTTAGCTGGCCCTGTGCAGCCAGTCTCGGAACGGGTATGTTGCCTAACCGAGGACTGTTTTTATTTTTTGTTATGTATGTATACGAGCGCACAAGCAGCACTGTAGTAGGTTTCTCATGTGCCATCGTAGTTTAAAGTACATGTTCAGCCTCACCTTGAGAAATGCAAGTCATAACATTTGTGTATAGATATAAAAAACATAAAGTCCTTTTTATCCCCCCCCCCCCCTTTTTTTTTTTCCATTATAAATGATCACATAATCTCTGTTCTCAGCTGCTTAAAGAACTCAGAGCTGGGGTAGGAGAAACAACAACAAACTGATCTTTCTAGTAAATGGCTGAGGGGGGGGGGGGGGGGGCGGACAGGACAAATCTTGGAGGACAGTAGGCACAGCTGGAAAACTGACCAAGCCGCACACTCGTGCCTAGTGTGGTCAGTTTTCAATAGGAAAGCAGAGGGACTGGCAGGAACACCAGGGATTTCACACAAAGGAAGCAATACAAACAGAACAGGAGACTTTTTCAAACAGGTACATAGTACAGCAGCCACATATCAGAAATATGAAGTGTTGGTTTTACATATTCTTTAATGAGCAGAGGGGTGACAGGTATTGCATTTCTATATTATTGGTTGTTGAGGTGTCGATCCTGCATCCTGTGATGTTTGCTTTAAGAGTGAAATGTCTGAAGTCTGGATGCACAGGTTTCCTGTTTCTGCTCTGTGCAGACTCTTTACTGAACATTTAAATAAACACTTCCTTCCCCTCCTCCTCAAACAAAACTGCTGCTGTTCGTTCTGCTTCTGGGATCTAATGTTTGACACTTTCACTGACTGCTTTATGCCCCAGAATGGAAGCGGAGCAGGCGGCTGTGTGCCACATTCCACATTTTAGCATTGCTAGTTAGAAAAAAAATGAAGTGTGCATTAGTGTTTTTTTTTTTTAAATCTTTATATTTTGTAAAACATATACATACATAACAAAAAATAAAAACAGTCCTCGGTTAGGCAACATACCCATTCCGAGACTGGCCGCGCAGGGCCAGCTAACCAGAACTAACATAGATCAAATAACCCCGACCAATAGCTACAAAGCAGATTCTCAATAGTGTGCACCATCAAACCTAATATGATCTTAAATATGATCTCTATAGGCCGTATTATGCATTCCTCAATGCTCAGATTATATTATAAACACAACATACACATTATACCTCAATAGGGCCTCCAAGCGATCCCCATAACAACAATTCTCAGTCCTTCTCTACTTAATCCACTGTTACTGATGAGTCAAGCCAAGCCTGCCAGACAATGCCAGCGCAAGGTATGAAAAGTTTGGCTTCTATGAAATCAGGCTTTGGAGTGTAATGAGCAAGAGAGCTGCTTAATTCTCATTTACAAAGGGATACAAACTAATGGTAGAGAACTACACTTAACACTAGGGGTGCAACGGATCGTCATCGGTCCGTGATCCGATCTGCGGAGGTTGATCCGTACGGGACACCCGCGATGCGCGGAGCGCTCTGTGGCCTCGGCCGTAGGAAAGGCCGCGGCTTTGGCCTAGCTCCGGAGCAGCGGCCACCTTGGTACACCCGGCGACCGTTTAGCACGTGATCGCTCCGTCAAGTGATAGAGCGCTCACTTGTAACAAACCGGCGTCATGTCATGACGCCGGTTCCTCTCTCCCCTCTGTGTACTGATCTGTACAGTGGAGGGGAGAGATTGGATGGCAGCAGTGCCAATACTCTGCAATGCCCTGCCAATACTCTGCAATGCCCTGCCAATAGGGAGATTGTGGATATTACAGTGGGGGAGATTTTTTTTTTTTTTGTTGATCCGAACCGTGACTCCTGATCCGAGGAACAATCCGAACCATGAGTTTTTTTGATCTGTTGCACCCCTACTTAACACCCCAGTCTATCACTTCCAAGTCCTGATGTGATTTACTACTAGGACTTGAAATTAGGATGTACACATCCTAGTCTTGCACTGCTTTTTGCATAATATATTACATTGGAGATCACAGTAATCGTGCAAACAAATTAAATCTACAGCAAACCTTTACTTTAGAACAGTCCTTTATTTCCAGTTATCTCTTCCAGGCTTAAAAAAAAACAACAAACGTCAGCAACCAATTGAAGCATTTAGCAGAAATTGGCCTTGTTCTGCAATGATCTTAATCCTAGGAACTGGACAAGCACCTTTCACATAATGTGAGCCTCCATAGTCTGAAGCATGATGATCTACAGTGTCTTGAAAAAGTATTTATACCCCTTGAAATTTTCCCCATTTTTGTCATGTTACAGCAAAAAATGTAAATGTATTTTATGTGATAGGTGCTACTTTGTGTTGGTCTAACTGTGAAGTGGAAGGAAAATGATATGGTTTTCGATTATTATTTTTTTTTTACAAATATCTGAAAAGTGTGGCGTGCATTTGTATTCAGCCCCCCCCCCCCCCTTACTCTGATACCCCTAACTAAAATCTATTGGAACCAATTGCCTTCAGAAGTCACCTAATTAGTAAAAAAAGTCCACCTGTGTGTAATTTAATCTCTGTATAAATACAGCTGTTCTGTGAAGCCCTCATAGGTTTGTTAGAGAACCTTAGTGAACAAACAGCATCATGAAGGCCAAGTAACTTACCGGACAGGTCAGGGATAAAGTTGTGAAGAAGTTTAAAGCAAGGTTAGGTTTTAAAAAAAATATCCCAAGGTTCGAACATCTCACGGAGCTCTGTTCAATCCATCATCCGAAAATGGAAAGAGTATGGTACAACTGCAAACCTACCAAGACATGTCCGTCCACCTAAACTGACAGGCCGAGCAAGGAGAGCATTCATCAGAGAAGAGCCAAGAGGCCCATGGTAACTCTGGATGCACACTATACCATTTTCTGCAGATTTTTTTTTTTCATTTAGATTTACCAAAACCATATAATTTTAATACGAGGTCAAACCTAAACACTTTCAATTTGTATGCAATCAGCCAGGCCCTTGTACTACATAGTTGAAGGTAACTCTCAAGGAAATCTGAAAACAAAACTTGTATAGTGTGTATCCAGCTTTGGAGGAGCTGCAGAGATCCACAGCTCAGGTGGGAGAATCTGTCCACAGGACAACTATTAGTCGTGTTCTCCACAAATCTGACCTTTATGGAAGAGTGACAAGAAGAAAGTCATTGGTGAAAGAAAGTCATAAGAAGTCCCGTTTGCAGTTTGCGAGAAGCCATGTGGGGGACACAGCAAACATGTGGAAGAAGGTGCTCTGGTCAGATGAGACCAAAATTAAACTTTTTGGCCTAAAAGAAAAATGCTATGTGTGGCAGAAAACTAACACTGCAAATCACCCTGAACACACCATCCCCACTGTGAAACATGGTGGTGGCAGCATTATGTTGTGGGGATGTTTTTCTTCAGCAGGGACAGGGAAGCTGGTCAGAGTTTATGGAAAGAGGAATGCAACCAAATACAGGGCAATCTTATAGGAAAACCTGCAATGCCCTGTGACACACGGTCGGACATTGATCGGACATTCCGACAACAAAATCCATGGATTTTTTCCGACGGATGTTGGCTCAAACTTGTCTTGCATACACATGGTCACACAAAGTTGGCGGAAAATCCGATCATTCTGAACGCGGTGACGTAAAGCACGTACGACGGGACTATAAACGGGGCAGTAGCCAATAGCTTTCATCTCTTTATTTATTCTGAGCATGCGTGGCACTTTGTACGTCGGATTTGTGTACACACGATCGGAATTTCCGACAACGGATTTTGTTGTCGGAAAATTTTATAGCCTGCTCTCAAACTTTGTGTGTCGGAAATTCCGATGGCAAATGTGTGATGGAGCCCACACACGGTCGGAATTTCCGACAACAAGGTCCTATCACACATTTTCCGTCAGAAAATCAGACCGTGTGTACGGGGCATTAGAGTCTGCAAAAGACTTGAGACTGGGGAGGAGGTTCACCTTCCAGCAGGACAACGACCCTAAACATACAGCCAGAGCTACAATGGAATGGTTTAGATCAGGGGTCTCAGACTGGCGGCCCTCCAGCTGTTGTGAAACTACAAGTCCCATGAGGCATTGCAAGGCTGAGAGTTACAAGCATGACTCCGTCAGGCAGAGGCATGATGGGACTTGTAGTTCCACAACAGATGGCGGGCTGTCCGTTTGAGACCCCTGGTTTGGATCAAAGCATATTCATGTGTTAGAATGGCCCAGTCACAGTCCAGACCTAAATGCAAATGAGAATCTGTGGTAAGACTTGAAAATTGCTGTTCACAGACGCTCTCCATCCAATCTGACAGAGCTTGAGATATTTTGCAAAGAAGAATGAGCAAACATGTCCCTCTCTAGATGTACAAAGCTGGTAGAGACATCCCCAAAAAGACTTGCAGAGAAAGGAGGTTCTATAAAGTATCGACTCCGGGGGGGAGCTATACAAATGTACCCCACACTTTTCACATATTTATTTGTAAAGAAAATTGAAAACCATTTATCATTTTCCTTCCACTTCACAAATATGTGCCACTTTGTGTTGGTCTATCACATAAAATCCCAATAAAATACGTTTACGTTTCTGGTTGTAACATGACAGTGTGGAAAATTTCAAGGGGTATGAATACTTTTTCAAGGCACTTTATTTTCTCATTACAGTAAATGGATGTGCTGTGTTTATCTCCTCCTTATATTAATAGAAACAAATAGAAGATTGGATGATAAAATCTGGCCATCAGTGCCACTGGTTTCCTGTGCAATTGTGTGCGCATCCTCTGTGAATGAAGAAAATGACAGAACTACAACAGACAATGAGCTGATTGGTTTCTATGAGGAGCTGCACCAGATTTTGCACTCTCCAGTTTTAGTAAATCTCCCCCAGTCTGTGTTGGCATTACAGGTGCCTGACTTTGACATCCGCCCCGACATATCCCACACACTGCTGCTGTAAACTACATTATATAGTGTAAGTACTTTTATCACTTGTCTCCCACATTAGGTCCACCTTAAGTAAAGAAGTCTATTTATTGTATTGCTTGTAATTTGTGTGCCTCTGGGGGTTATTTACGAAAGGCAAATCCACTTTGCACTACAAGTGCAACCTACAAGTGCAAAGTGCACTTGGAAGTGCAGTCGCTGTAAATCTGAGGGGTAGATCTGAAATGAGGGGAAGCTCTGCTAATTTTATTGTCCAATCATGTGCAAGCTAAAATGCTGGTTTTTATTTTCCTTGCATGTCCCCCTCGGATCTACAGTGACTACACTTCCAAGTGCACTTGTAGTTCAAAGTGGATTTGCCTTTAGTAAATAACCCCCACTGTGTACACTGCACCATCTACAAGCTGTGCTGCACAGTATAACCACGTTGTGTACACAACTATCTATTACACCATCTTTGACAATATCCATATGGCTGTGTTTGAGAGGTCCAACTCTTGGAGCCCTACAAATGCACCAGCTGATTGGTGATTATAAAATCGCTTCCATTCACTTTCAACATGGACAGAGAAACGGATATTTCTTCAAAATAACAAAAGGGGAATCTGCAACAAAGTATGTTAAAATCCCTGCAATGTACATGGATCACCCAGAGGGCAATGTTTTTTTTTTTCCCTCAACAAAAGTGGAGTTACCCTTTAAGTTCTGTGGTTTACTGGAGGAAAGGTCTCGCTGTTGTAATTGCGGTGTTGCTTTTACTGTCCCTGCCCCCATGTGCACAGCACCTGCACACCAATAGCTGCTCTGCATGCAGCACCTGGATTACTTATCTACCGATGATGGTTATCTCTTGTTGATTATATAATTGCTATATAAATTGACAGTGTGCTTAACAAACAGCAACTGTTCTCTCCTGCTGCCAGTTATCCTGGAGAAAGAGGTCTGATTACAGTCTAGAAATGTGTCTGCACTTGTCACAGAAAATGCTGTGCTGTATACTCCGACTTCCGCTGATCTATATCAGTCTGTTCACTCATCTCTGTGACATTACTGGTTAGTAGATAGAACATGGGGACTGTCACATGACTTTAACATTGGGAAATGGATCACGTGATTTCCTTGTGATAGTATCATTGAAGGCTTCCTTGTTTTGAACACACGGTCCCTTATATATTTTTGGAAGACAACAGTCATATGTATAGTTGCTTGTTCCAGTGATAACCTTGCAAGGATTCCATTTGGAATTTTGTGGGAGTTGATGACGATGAGGTATGGTGGAGCAGGAAGCAGGAATACATGATTTTACTGCACACTCAGTATAGTATTCCAGTATCAATTTATTTCGTATTACGGGTGTTTACGAGCAATATCGTAAGTTTAGTTCCCTCCTGCAAAAATGTCAGAATTTTAAATGATCTAAATTTATTAAACCTAAAGGGACTCAGTAACGTGAAACATATGGATTCCATACTTGTGGGTCACGGACCTGGAACAATCCTGCTATTAACAACTTGACCCCTGGAAGATTTACACTGTATTGATTGGTTTACACAAAAGTTATAGCATCTACAAACTATGGTGTGTGTGTGTGTGTGTGTGTGTGTGTGTGTGTGTGTATATATATATATATATATTATTGTCTTACACCACACAGGGCTCAACATTTCAAGTCCTGAGCTACTAGCCAGGCCAAATATGCCCTCATAATTTATCTCGTGAAATGACACTTAAATGTTTTATGCAGACTTAAGTTACAAAAATAAATTAAAAAACAACTTTACCAGTGCCTCTAAGCACAGCCTCACCAGTGCCCATCAATGCAGGATCATCTGTGCCCATCATTGCAGCCTCATTGTGCCCACCATTGCAGCCTAACCTGGGCAGAGGAAGTGCGAGGGCGACTGGGTCATGACTGGAGGAAGAGGAAAGCTGTGGGATCACAGAGCAGGACAGCATGCCAGAACGGCTTACATTACAATTGCCTTTACTCTGCTCACCGCCTTGCCTCCCCCTGACCCCGCACCTGTGATAGACAGAATGCATCCCAGCATTGGACCAGAATAGAGCGGAGGCAATTTATTGTAAGCTGTTACAGCGGGTTATCCGTGCGCTGTGATCCCGCTGCTCTCCTCTTCCTCCATGCTCTCTTCTCTTCCCCTTAGGTTTTTTATATATATATATATATATATATATATATATATACATAATGGTGATCAGCGACTTATAGTGGCACTACAATATTGCGGTGATCAAATCGGACACCAACTGATACTTTTGGGGGACCAGTGACTGTAATAAAGTGATCAGTGCTAAAAAAAAAAAAAAAAAAAAAAAGCACTGTTTCTGTACTAATGACACTGACAGGGAAGGGGTTAAACATCAAGGGCGATCAAAGGGTTAAATGTGTGCCTAACTAGTGAATGCTGTGCGATTCCTGTCCGAATTGCATGCTGTTTTCCCACCGCTCCTATGTGAACCCAAGCTTGTCAGGCTTGACTTCAGCCTGAGTTCACACAGGAGCAGTGTGGGAAACCAAATGTGTTTCTGACAGGAATTGCACTGCATTCCTGTTCAAATTGCATACGATTATTTGCAGTGTGGTTTGCACCCATTTGTTTTGTATGGACTGGAGTTTCGGGTATTGGGAGCATTTTTACGAGTACTCGTGAATATACTCGGTATCTGTGCATCCCTAATACTAACATTCCTCATTGTCTTGGTGCTGTTTTCTTTATAAGCCCAATTTTTTGTGGTTTTTTTTTTTTGTTTTTTTTTTTTGTTTTTTTTTTTTTTTACCATCCAAATCTCCAAATCCATATAAGCGCAGCCATCCTTGATCCCTTGTTGCAGCCTATGGTCTGCTACATAAGGCCAAAAATACATTTCCTAATGACAATTTCCCACGGTTTTCGAATTTTCAACAATTTGTTACTTGTTTTGCTGGTTGGTGAAATTTTTCTGTGTGGGGGTCTGGTTAATGCCTATAAACGTTGTGTAAGATGTTATTTGAATGGCCTTTTATGTAATGGTGCCTTTTGCAAAGCTGGAAGTCATGTTTAGGTATGGTGATCGTGGCACGTTCCTTTCCATTCTTCACACAATACACGCTTTGTTATATTCACTCCGCTGTTTTGCAAAGCTCTTGGTAAACAATGTTGTTTCTGTACTGAATGGTGGGATTAGCCCCATGTTTTATATGACAAAGTTATAGAGAATCATTCATCAGATTTTCATTCGTTCCTTTTTTTTTTTTTTTTCCCAGTTTACCAAGTAATGATGGTTAAACTCAATAGTCTGGAAAGAAGATTGCTCCTCAGGGCTATGATTTCATACTGTGCTGCAATGTACGGTATATGGAACTGTGCCAGGGACCTGCACATATACAGTATATGGAACTGTGCCAGGGACCTACATATATACAGTATATGGAACTGTGCCAGGGACCTACATATATACAGTATATGGAACTGTGCCAGGGACCTACATATATACACTATATGGAACTGTGCCAGGGACCTGCACATATACAGTATATGGAACTGTGCCAGGGACCTACATATATACAGTATATGGAACTGTGCCAGGGACCTGCACATATACAGTATATGGAACTGTGCCAGGGACCTGCACATATACAGTATATGGAACTGTGCCAGGGACCTGCACATATACAGTATATGGAACTGTGCCAGGGACCTAGATATATACAGTATATGGAACTGTGCCAGGGACCTACATATATACAGTATATGGAACTGTGCCAGGGACCTGCACATATACAGTATATGGAACTGTGCCAGGGACCCGCACATATACGGTATATGGAACTGTGCCAGGGACCTGCACATATACGGTAGATGGTAATGTGCCAGGGACCCGCACATATACGGTATATGGAACTGTGCCAGGGACCTGCACATATACGGTATATGCTTCATGACTTTGCAGGCTCGTTCCAGGAATGGCCCTGTATTTGTCTCACAGATGAGCATAAAGAAATCTGTCTAGGGGTAGTACATAGTTCAGCGTTCAGAACACTCTCTCCTCGGCCAAGATTTGATTTTTTTTTTTTTTTTATCTGTGCATTAGGCACTATTGGTATTGCCAAAATAAATCACTAATGAGAATGTGGTGAAAGGTTCCCTTTTAAATAAAATCTGAAGATGCTGAGCTTGTTTACTTTGGGATTATTGGCATACTCTTGCAGTTTATTAATGGAACAGCTACCTTATTCCATTATATTATACCAAAATTAGTATTATTGCAAACCCCGCTGTCTTAATGCTGCTTCTATCCTTAATGACTTCACTGATCGATAAGTAACACAAGGACTGATTCCTTCTCTGCCAAGTCTAGAAATACTGATCGTTACAGCAGGTTTAACCACCTCAGTACTGGGCACTTTCACCCCCTTCCTGTCCAGACCAATTTTTCAGCTTTCTGCGCTGTCACACTTTGAATGACAATTGCGCGGTCATGCTACACTGTACCAAAATGAAATTTTTAACATTTTGTCCACACAAATAGAGCTTTCTTTTGGTGGTATTTATTTATCACTTGGTTTTTTTATTTTTTGTGATATAAGCGAAAATTTGGGGAAAAAAAACTATTTTCTACTTTCTGTTTTTAAAAGAAGTCCATTCAAATCAAATTTAGTCATAAATTTAGGCCAGACTGTATTTTGCTACATGTCTTTGGTAAAAAAAAAAAAGTCCTGATAAGTGTATGATAATAGATTTGTGTGATCACTGGGACAGATGTGCGCAGATGATCACTGGGACAGATGTGCGCAGATGATCACTGGGACAGATGTGCGCAGATGATCACTGATGATGGGTGAGGGGGGAAAAAAAGCCGATTACCAGCTTCTGTTTACATCACGTGATCAGCTGTCATTGGCTGACAACTGATCACGTGATAAGGGGCCAGGATCAGCCGCTCGCTTTGATCTGTGATCAGCCGAGTCTCATGTATTCTATTCGACTTTTTAAATGAATACATCATGAATTTAAATGTGCTTCCCTTGCAGTGTCAAAAATCCTGCTTGCCGCATTTTTTGGTGCATATTTAGTAAGTTAAAAAAAAACAAAAAAACTCCCCCTTGAAATGCATTGAAAACGTGGCAAAAACGCAACCGTGTTGCAGTTTTGATGCGTTTTCTGAGTCACATGACATGAAAAACGCACTGCAAATATGGTCAAATTGTGAGTTTTTTGGTGCCCATTACCGTACCCCCTTTTTTTTTTCTTCTGGCAAAACACAGATAAATCGGTGCATCGCTACTTTCACTTTAATTAAATGTCACTTTCTGACATTTCAATAAAGGTTGTTTAAAAAGAAAAAGTGAACAGTGCGATGTTCTGCGATTTGGTCCTTTGGCACGTCATCCGAGCGCACACCAGCTGCTGCATTATAACCCAGCATTCAGTGTGAATAGATCCTAAATCTGTGTCTTTCATAACTGAGTGGAGTTAAAGGGGTTGTAAAGGTAAAAATTTTTTCACCTAAATGCATTCTATGCATTAAGGTGAAAAAACTTCCGACAATACCGCCGCCCCCAGCCCCCCCCCTGTTTTACTTACCTGACACCTTGGAATTCAGCCGCTCGCTCCTGACATCCATTTCGCCGCTCAGCCTGGCCACTGATTGGCTACAGTGGATGGATTGAAAGCAGCGCAGCCATTGGCTCGCGCTGCTGTCAATCACATCCAATGACGCGGCGCGCCGGGGGGCGGGGCCGAGTGATACAGTGAGCGGCTATAGCCGCCGGCTGTATCACGGGAGCGCGCCCGAAAGAACTAACCACCATGCGAGGGAGCTTTATTAAGGTGGTTAGTTCTTGCGGGGAGGAGCTGAAACAGCCGCCGAGGGACCCCAGAAGACCAGGTTCGGGGCCACTCTGTGCAGAACGAGCTGCACAGTGAAGGTAAGTATAACATGTTTGTTATTTAAAAAAAAAAAAAAAAAAATTTACCTTACAACCCCTTTAAGTTTTTTGGTAAATTTTAAACTGGACTAGCTGGATGCAACATCGGTCCCCCCGACTGTCAGTCACTTCTGTCTGCTCTGCCCCCCCCCCCCCCCCCCCCGGCTCGCTGAGAGGGCCGAGCTGGGTGCTGGTCCAGGCCTGTGGGTGGATCCCGACTTAATCGTCGCGATCTTGCCTGAGCCTGGACCGGCTCTGTGACGTCAGCTGACAGCAGGCTTCAGCCCCGCTGTCTGCTGAAAACGGGTCACAGGTGGGCAGAACAAACTGAAAATCCAAACGAGCTTTGGCTATCCTCCTCCTTCAATTCCTTGTTTAGGGATTTACATGTACAAGCATGTTCACTGGTTGCAGCACAGTTTGGGACTTGTAGTTCTTGGTAGTGAGACCTGGGATGGATATACACCGTCTGATATACCCAGAGAATGGTAATGTGTGCTTTGTGTTTATGTATCAAGTGTATCATTGAACATGGGCCAGGGGGACAGCTGGTGTGGTTTCAGATGTCCCAACTAAATAATTAATCTCTAAAACATGATTCCACCGGGGTGGGGGGGGTTGTCTTTTACAGAAATCTACTGCATGCTTTTTTTTTTTTTCTTCACACGTCACATTAACATTAACCAGGTATTATACTGTTCTTCTGTTAAACACTATAGACACAGGTGTCACGCAGATATTCCCAGATCCTCGCTTCCCAGGAGACTGTATAATGCTTCTTAGTAGAAGATCCTTCATTCCCAGCGGAGCTTTCTGCATCACAGGCAAGGCAGTCATGACAGCTCTTTATCCTGACAGCAAAAGAGGTCAACATGACAGAAAACCTGCTTATAAATACACCTCACACAGGCAGCAAAACATCTCTGTGCATAATGGAAACGGTCGCCTGTAAAATTTGGAAGTACGGCTTAGATTTCATGTTCATCGCAAGATAAAAAGTAAATTATTCAAAACAGCCATCTTTAAACTTTTTATATATAATTTCTCAGCCTTTGCTGTTTTAACCCCTTTCCGACCGCTGTACGCCGATGTACATCGGCGCAATGGCAGCGGTGGGTAAATGGGCGTAGCTGTATGTCCCCTTTAATTGGCGGGGCTATTAGATTGTAAGCTCTTCTGAGCAGGGCCCTCTTAATGCCCCTGTATCTTATTGTATTATAACTGTATTGTCTCCCTTTTATATTGTAATGCGCTGTGTAAACTATTGGCGCTATATAAATCCTGTATAATAATAACAATAATAAGAGCAGACACACGCCGCCGCGTACAGCGTGACCGTGCCCTGTAATCGCTGCCATGTGAGTTGAAGCCCCCCCCCTAACACACACACTTAGTATCACTCCCTAGGACACACTTAACCCCTTGATTGCCCCCTAGTGTTTAACCCCCTTCGCTGCCAGTGTCATTTAGCATCGATCGCTATATAAATGACAATGGTCCCAAAATAGTGTCAAAAGTGTCCGATGTGTCCGCCATGTCGCAGTCACGATAAAAATCGCAGATCACCACCATTACTAATAAAAAAAAATAAATAATAATAAAAATGCAATGAAGCTATCCTTTATTTTGTAGACGCTATAACTTTTGCGCAAACCAATCAATATACGCTTATTGCGTTTTGTTTTTTTTTATACCAAAAATATGTAGAAGAATACATATCGGCCTAAACTGAGGAAAAAAATTGTGTTTTTTTTTTTTTATATTTTTGGGAGATATTTATTATAGCAAAAAGTAAAAAAAATTGTATTTTTTCAAAATTGTCGCTCTTTTTTTGTTTAAAGCGCAAAAAATAAAAACCGCAGAGGTGATCAAATACCAAAAAAGAAAGCTCAATTTGTGGGGAAAAAAGGACGTCAATTTTGTTTGGATGCAACATCGCACGACCGCGCAATTGTCAGTTAAAGCGACTCAGTGCCGAATCGCAAAAAGTGCTCTGGTCAGGAAGAGGGTAAATCCTTCCGGGCTGAAGTGGTTAAATGACAATTTTTTTTTTTTTTTTTATTGCATTTTAGTGTAAATTTGAGATCTGAGGTCTTTTTGACCCCAGATCTCATATTTAGGAGGTCCCGTCCTGCTTTTTTTCTATTACAAGGGATGTTTACATTCCTTGTAATAGGAATAAAAGTGACACATTTTTTTTTAAAAAAGAACAGTGTAAAAATAAAAGGTAAAATAAATAAGGAAAAAAAAAAAATTTTTTTTAAACGCGCCCCATCCCAATGAGCTTGCGTGCAGTAGCAAACACATATGAAAACGGTGTTCAAACCACACATGTGAGGTATCGCCGCGATCGCGGTAGAGCGAGATCAATAATTCTAGCCCTAGACCTCCTCTGCAACTCAAAACATGCAACCTGTAGAATTTTTTAAACGTCGCCTATGGAGATTTTTAAGGGTAAAAGTTTGTCGCCATTCCACAAGCGGGTGCAATTTTGAAGCGTGACATGTTGGGTATCAATTTACTCGGCGTAACATTATCTTTCACAATATAAAAAAAAAATTGGGCTAACTTTACTGTTGTCCTATTTTTTTAATTAAAAAAAAGTGTGCTTGTAAGACAGCTGCGCAAATACGGTGTGACAGAAAGTATTGCAACGACTGCCATTTTATTCTCTAGGGTGTTAGAAAAAAAATAATTTATAATGTTTGGGGGTTCTAAGTAATTTTCTAGCACAAAAAACTTTTTAAACAACAAATCTCAGAAAGAGGCTCGTTCCTTAAGTGGTAAATGTTTAAATAACAAGGACTATGTGCACTTGGTAATGGGTTTCTGGCTGCTCTTTGCTCTGTGTTATGACATTACTGCTTGTTTAGCACATCATGTGTTCCAGAAAGAATGTTCAGGTGATGTTGTGTCACCGTATAATCTTTCCACAGATCAGACTGCTGAAGCTTTTCTAATGCTCAGGCAGGGATTCCCCATAATGGAACTAAACTGCCTTTTAATTACCTCTTAACTTATTCTGTAAATTGCCAAGGAATGTTTGAAGATTTAGCACTTTGCTTAGAACTTGGGTCTTAAACTATCAGTATTCCTTCCTGCTAAGACCTGGAGAAACTTTCCCCTCTGATTGCTGTAGGGGAAAAGCCTTGACTTTCTCGTAACACATTGATACAGCACGCCATTAGTGCTTTTTGTATTGTGAAATCTGGAAGGTACAATTACAAAACAGAAGCTGATAATTTGCCTCAGTGCCTTGAAAAAGTACTCATACTCCTCAAATATTCCACATTCACATTTTGTCATGTTACAACCCAAAACGTAAATGTATTTTATTGGGATTTTATGTGATAGACCAACACAAAGTGGCACATAATTGTGAGGTGAAAGGAGAATGATAAATGTTGTTGTTTTTTTTTTTTTCACATATCAATATCTGAAAAATGTGGCATTTGTATTCAGCCCCCTTTTACTCTGATAAACCTAACTAAAATCTAGTGGAACCAATTGCATTTAGGAGTCCCCTAATTAGTAAATAGAATCCACTTGTGTGTAATTTAATGTCAGTATAAATACAGCTGTTCTGTGAAGCCCTCAGAGGTTTGATAGAGAACCTTAGTGAACAAACAACATCATGAAGGCCAAGGGACACACCAGACAGGTCAGGGATAAAGTTGTGGAAAAGTGTAAAGCAGGGTTAGGTTATAAAAAAAAAAAAAAAAAAAAAAATATCCCAAGCTTTGAACATCTCACGGAGCTCTGTTCAATCCCTCATCTGAAAATGGAAAGAGTATGGCACAACTGCAAACCTACCAAGACATGGCCGTCCACCTAAACTGACCAGCCGGGCAAGGAGAACATTCATCAGAGAAGAGCCAAGAGGCCCATGGTAACTCTGGAGGAGCTGCAGAGATCCACAGCTCAGGTGGGAGAATCTGTCCACAGCACAACTATTAGTCGTGTTCTCCACAAATCTGACCTTTATGGAAGAGTGACAAGAAGAAAGACATTGTTTAAAGAAAACCATAAGAAGTCCCATTTGCAGTTTGCGAGAAGGCATGTGGGGGACACAGCAAACATGTGGAAGAAGGTGCTCTGGTCAGATGAGACCAAAATTCAACTTTTTGGCCTAAAAGCAAAACTCTATATGTGGCGGAAAACTAACACTGCACATCCCCCTGAACACACCATCCCCACCGTGAAACATGGTGGTGGCAGCATCATGTTGTGGGGATGCTTTTCTTCAGCAGGGACAGGGAAGCTGGTCAGAGTTGATGGGAAGATGGATGGGGCCAAACACAGGGCAATCTTAGAAGAAAACCTGTTAGAGTCTGCAAAAGACTTGAGACTGGGGCGGAGGTTCACCTTCCAGCAGGACAACGACCCTAAACATACAGCCAGAGCTACAATGGAATGGTTTAGATCAAAGCATATTCATGTGTTAGAATGGCCCAGTCAAAGTCCAGACCTAAATCCAATTGAGAATCTGTGGCAAGAGTTGAAAATTGCTGTTCACAGACGCTCTCCATCCAATCTGACAGAGCTTGAGATATTTTGCAAAGAAGAATGGGCAAAAATGTCCCTCTCTAGATGTGCAAAGCTGGTAGAGACATCCCCAAAAAGACTTGCAGCTGTAATTGCAGTGAAAGTTGGTTCTACAAAGTATTGACTCCGGGGGGGGGGGCTCTATACAAATGTACCCCACACTTTTCACATTTATTTGTAAAATAATTTGAAAACCATTTATCATTTTCCTTCCACTTCACAATTATGTGCCACTTTGTGTTGGTCTATCACATATAAAATCCCAATATACATTTTTGGTTGTAACATGACAAAATGTGGAAAATTTCAAGGGGTATAAATACTTTTTCAAGGCACTATATATGGGTATATTAAAGTGGTTCTAAAGGCAGAGGGTATTTTACCTTAATGCATTCTAATGCACACTGAACTTATTGCTGACAAAAGGCCAGAAAACATCCCCTGATTTCCTGCACTCACGGTTCAGTATATTAATAATGTGGCAATATTAGGTGATAACTGATCTCTGTGTCTGTTCTGCTGCCGGTAACTCCGATCTAACTAGAAAAGACAAAAAACAAAGTGCTCCTCTATATAAAGCATCCAGCGTGTTTACTGTGTCAAGGTTACATAAGTAGTATCTGGGTCATTTCTGTATACACTTTTTTTTTTTTTTTTTTTTTTGTTTGTTGTCGTCTAACTAGGGTGATTATGAAATATATTGAATGAGTAACCTGGATAATTTCCAAAAAACAGGTAAACAGAACATGTAAAGATGACAGCTGATATCTCGCTTTAATAATACTCACCGTGCCGTCTGACTCCTTGCAATGCCTTGTCTGCTCCTAGGTTGGGCTTCCCATATTCTGCATTTTAAAAATGGACCAAGTCATTTGTGTGTCAGATTCCTTGATATATGCTGTCAGTGCAAGAATATGGCATCAAATCTAGATGGGCACATTGTTACAATCGAATAAAAAATTCCGCACAACACTTTTTGCCTCAGTCTTTACTAGCAAGTGTGTGCAGAGAATAATTCCACTTATTGTCTATATGGTTACAATCATTCAGAAGTTGCAGATATAAAGACCTTATTCACGTGAACATACAAGTGTACACCCATGTGAAGGGCAGTGTGTGCCCACATGGCATGTGCAGATGTTTTATGCATCTCTGTGAAGACCGTCCCATTCATGTCAACAGGGATACAGCTGCCGCTCCCAGTTTGACAGCCGTGTGGGTGCAGATAGAATTTGGGGATCATGGCGGGCAGATCTTGCCTTTTGGGGTAATAAAACAAAAATAAGTATAAATAAAGGAATTCAGAGACTAATGCTGGCCATACACTATACAGAAAATCGGCCGTACCCATTTTCGAAAAACGAACGTTCGACCGTGACCGCAAACAATCGTGCCATCATATAATGTCCGATAATCTGTTCAGTGGACATGAATAAATAATTTTGTGTTCGTTTTTTTACATATACCTAGTGCAGGCAGTTCGGACGGGAAACACATTAACCTTGCAATTTATCGTACGTTCGGCAGAAATTTTCCAAACATGCCGTTCGTTTTTTTTCCACAAAAACATCACAAACGATTATCGATTTGTACCCACTAACTTGCCGAAAAACGAACTAAGTGTCCATACGAACGATTTTTCGGCCGATTTTTCGTATAGTGTATGGCCAGCATGACTCCTGCCTAGAAATAAAATATCACTCTTTGACCCTGTAGGTCCTATAATTTTTTTGTGCGTTTTTCGAACAACATGCATAGGGGGCAGCTTATTCAATTGGATGGACCACCCTACATGCCAAAGAAGCTCATGTGTCTTTTTCAAGCGTTGAGCTTTGCATGTATTTTTACAATTCATTTGTTATTTAGCCCTGGTTCACATTGATGTGATTTGGCATGCGATTTGACATGTCAAATCGCATGCCAAATTGGCGGCTATTGCCCGCAATGGAACCGTCCGAATCCCAAAAGTAGTTTCTGTACTACTTTTGGCGATTTTTTTTTTTTTTTTGGTGCAATTTCAATAGACAGCAGGAAACCGCACAGATGTCTCTGAGATCGTCGGACTTACATGCGGGAATTAAATCGTGCGCGTTCAGCTTAACTCGCACAATTTCAATCCAGCAGCAGTATGAACCTGGTCTTTAAAGAATAATTTCACCTTCGGGAACATGTTACACCTGTTTTTAGGGTGGAACATGTAACCTGTTCCCGCGGCTCAGCGATCCGAGCCCTCGGTGTGACAGCACTACAGGGAGAAGTTACCTGTATCAGCTGTCACTTTTCGTACACAGTGCAGCCCGCAGAGTTCTGTGAATGAACTACAAGTTCATTCAGAATACATATTGGCCTAAATTTATGAAGAAATTTGGATTTAAAAAAAAAAAAAATTATTGGATATGTTTTAAATCAAAGTTTAAAAAAAATATTTTTTATTTTTTTTAAATCATCTGTCTTTTTTGTTTTAAAGCGCAAAAAAAATAAACCGCTGAGGTGATCAAATACCACCAAAACAAATCTCTATTTGTGTGTGGGGGGGATGCCAAATTTTTTTTTGCGCTGTACCCAATCATCAGTTAAAGTAATATAGTGCCGTATCGCAAAAAATGGCCTGGTCATGAAGTGGGGGGGGGATAAATCTCTCAGAGGTTAATAATGAGGGTGTGACAGGCGTTCTGTGAACTCACAGGTGTGAATGGAACCTTATGATGCATTTGCAGATCCTTTATACCAGGGATATGCAATTAGCGGACCTCCAGCTGTTGCAAAAACTACAAGTCCCATCATGCCTCTGCCTCTGGGTGTCATGCTTGTGGCTGTCAGAGTCTTGCTATGCCCCATGGGACTTGTAGTTCTGCAACAGCTGGAGGTCCGCTAATTGCATATCCCTGATTTATACCCTGTGTTCCTCTTTGCTCTAGTAGCCCTGCTGTATTTCAGAACCTCACCCAGCTCTTGTGTTTTGATTCAGTTATTCTGTTATTTGTACTGGTATTACGTCTTGTGTTATGGAAAGGGTTCGCTATCCCCGTCTCCAGTGCCTTAAACGAAAAGCAGATGTCTCCAGATCGGGTTTGTTTGCCGTTTTCTTACAAGTCCTCTCCGTTTCGATCTCGTTGCTCGGCCTCAACAAAAACAAAGAGTAGTCGGCGATTTACGTATAATAATAACACTGGGTCGTTTTTCTTGCCTGGCGGTCTTGTTTTTCCTGTGATATTCGGAGGGTTCCAAGCAGCCTGTTCTGATTTGTCGTTCTGTTTTGTACAGAATATCCACACAGATTGCAGCTGGCAAGGAGGAAGAGCTTTTTATGTAGTTCCATTTTATTTTTGTCAGATATTCCACTCTTCTTGTGTGTATAGAAAGATTACACTAATGTAGTTATAATAGATGCAGTCATTATCTGCACAAAGCAGAAAAAAACTGTTTTGTTAGCTGCTTCGTATTTAGCAGATCAATTCCCATTTATTTTATTTATAATGTTATTAAAGTGGAACTAATCCCTCCTATCTTTACAGGAATCTTCCATCTTAGCCTCGGTTTGATCAGCAGTTGTTATGGTGCTGCACATGACACCAGCTATTTGATGGTTTTGACAGTTTGGTTGTGAACACAAGTAACTGTGCTAGTTATCGTTCACAGCATGCCGTGAATGTAACTGAGGAATGAGTTAAATGAATGGGTTTAGTTCTGCTTTATACTTCTATTAACTACTTACTTTAGTTCCAATGCTCCCGCGTCCATCACTGGCGCCGGTATCTTCTTCCAGGTGCCGGTCTTTGCTGTCTTGATTGGCTGAAGCAGGATGATGTCATCCCCGTGCTGTGCATGGTGTATTATTACAGAAGAGACATTGCATATCTCTACCATACAGAGCCTGCCTCTTCTTTCTCAGAGTTTGTTGATTTGTATCTACTGTACCATGTACTTGTATGAAAAAGTATCCAGTTCTCTTTGTATTGCTTCCTTTGTGTGAAATTCCTGGTGTTCCTGCCAGTCCCTCTGCTTCCCTATTAACTTACCACAATAAGCAGGAGAGTATAGCGTGGTCAGTTTTCTAGCTGTGCTGCTTTCCTATTAACTTACCACAATAAGCAGGAGAGTGCAGCGTGGTCAGTTTTCTAGCTGTGCTGCTTTCCTATTAACTTACCACACTAAGCAGGAGAGCGCAGCGTGGTCAGTTCTCTAGCTGTGCTGGGAACTCGGTGTGTTCTCCTCCAATGATCAGATTTGTCCTGGCAACCCCTGCTGCTCCAAACACAGCCATTCACTGGAAAGTTCACTGTGCTGCTGTTTCTCCTCCCCCCAGCTCTTATGCAGAGGAGAACAGAGGGAATGTGATCACTTGTAAAGGAAAAAAAAGGTTTATATTTTTGTGTGTATGTATGTGTGTGTATGTATGTGTGTGTGTGTGTGTATATATATATATATATATATATATATATATATATATATATATATATATATATATATATATATATATATATATATATATATATATAAAATATAGGTGCCCGGGCCTTGGTGCTGAGTGGCCGCATATTTGCATGCAGTAGCACCGACAGTGCTGTGCCGAGAGCATGCGCCTTGCACGCTCTCGGCAGTGACCGGCGGCTCATGGAAAGTTCCTGATCGGGATTATTCTGATCATGTGACAGCCAATCGCAGCAGTCATGTGGCCATAAGCGGCCTCGCATCCCGGCATAGCAAACCCCTTAAAGGGCCGGCGCCAAGGGGTTAAACTGAATCGGTCACATATACTTTAAAGCGGTAGTAAACTCATTATTTTTACCTATAGGTAAGCTTCTAATAAAGCTTACCTGTAGGTAAAATTAATATCTCCTACTTGTGCACCGTTTAGGTGATATTCTAGCCAGCAGCCGGTGATGTCACCGCCGCATACGTTTTGAAGGAACGGCACATCTGTGCTGTTCCTTCAGAGCTATGTGACGTCATCGCGGCTCGGGGCCAGTCAAGCAGCCGCAGCAAACCGACCCAGAAGGAAGACCGGGGGATGATGGAAACACCTACAGTGGTGACAGCGCGCCGCTGGAGGGCTTCGTTTTCAGGTAAGTCCTTTGTAATTTATGCAATGCACAATAGCACATAATGGCTTTACCTTGCAGGGGGTAACTTCTTTTTTTTTTTTCTCTTTCTATTTATTTTTTTAACAGATCATTTCACCCTTTGCATATCTTCATAAATGTGGGGGTGGGGAAGAGGGTATATAGTAGACAGAGGTGAACTAGGCAGGGGTGTAATACTGCCTGAGATTACAGTGCAGGAAGTTAGGAGCGTCAGGATTTCTGGCAGAATAACAGGTGTTTTTTGCACATATTAAACAGATATAGGAAAACTCTTTTAATGGTTTGTTTTAAATACACTTTTGTCATTTAAAAAAATAACAGGTTTTTTTTAATCTGCATTCTATGCATAAAGATAAAAAGGCTTCTGTGTGCAGTAGCCCCCCTAATACTTACCCGAGGTCCATCTAGATCCAGCGATGTTGTACGAGAGACTTGGCTGTCCAGGACTTCCCTCCTTATTGGCTGAGACAGCAGTGCAGCGCCATTGGCTCCCGCTTCTGTCAATCAAAGTTAGTGAGCCAATGAGGAGAGAAAGGGGGCTGTGCCGCGGCTCCGTGTCTGAATGGACACACGGAGCTGCGGTTTGCTGTGGGGGGCACTCAGCAAGGAGGGAAGGGCCAGGAGAGCCGAAGAGGGACCCGAGAAGAGGAGGATCTGGGCTACTCTGTGCAAAACCAACTGCACAGGTCAGGTAAGTACAACATGTTATTTTTTTTTTATTATTAAAAATAACAAACAGACTTTAGTATCACTTACAAGTTTGCTCAGACATCCACTTTAACTGATCACTGAAACCAGATCCCCAAGCAGTATGTGTCCATCTCCCACCATTAAAAGCTCTGAAAGTCATAGGAGGCATGTGAGATTTGGAAGTCCTCCACCTGTATAACTGATCAGAGCCATGAGAAGCCCACAGACCTTGATATAGCCTAATGGGGTTATCTGAGTAGAAGGAAATAACATCTAAATGCTCTTAGAGGCAGCAGACTTTCTCAACCCTTTTTAACACCGAGTAACCCTTCAAGTAAATGTTAGGCCTCTGGTAACCTCCTGCTTGAAATGACTATACCAACATATCAGAATATATTAGTATGAACTGTAAATTGGGATATAAGAGTACAGAATAGAATGAGGCCGGCTTCACACTGCTGTGGTGCGGTTTGACCGCAGTGCAGGTGTAGCTGTGGTTTTAGCTGCGTGCCATAGAAGTTCTGTTGGTTTGTGCAGTTTCTGAAAGCACACAAAAAGTCCTGCATGCTGCATCTTTGGTGCACGTTCAGAAAACATGAAACCTCATAGAGGTCTATGGGACTGTGGCTAAAACCATCGGAAAAGCACACCAAAACTGCAGATACACCCGTGCTAGGGCAAATCCGCAATGCAGCAGTGTGAAGCCGGCCTAAGGTATGTAGCATGCTTAGAGTATGCTACTCTGAACAATGACATTTCCTTTTTTTCATTCATATCAAAATGAAACAAATATTATAATTGACAGAAAAGCAGATGTGTCCCTATATAGTGACTATCAGAAAAGTTACTCAGTGGGAAGAATGATCCTTACATTGGATGTCAGTGGGAAGAATGCTCCTTACATTGGTGGTCAGTGGGAAGAATGCTCCTTACATTGGTGATCAGTGGGAAGAATGCTCCTTACATTGGTGATCAGTGGGAAGAATGCTCCTTACATTGGTGATCAGTGGGAAGAATGTTCCTTACATTGGTGATCAGTGGGAAGAATGTCCCTTACATTGGTGGTCACTGGGAAGAATGCTCCTTACATTGGTGATCAGTGAGAAGAATGCTCCTTACATTGGTGATCAGTGGGAAGAATGCTCCTTACATTGGTGATCAGTGGGAAGAATGTCCCTTACATTGGTGGTCACTGGGAAGAATGTCCCATACATTGGTGATCAGTGGGAAGAATGTCCCTTACATTGGTGGTCACTGGGAAGAATGTCCCATACATTGGTGATCAGTGAGAAGAATGTCCCATACATTGGTGATCAGTGGGAAGAATGTCCCATACATTGGTGATCAGTGAGAAGAATGTCCCATACATTGGTGATCAGTGAGAAGAATGTCCCATACATTGGTGATCAGTGGGAAGAATGTCCCATACATTGGTGATCAGTGGGAGGAATGCTCCTTACATTGGTGATCAGTGGGAAGAATGTTCCTTACATTGGTGATCAGTGAGAAGAATGCTCCTTACATTGGTGATCAGTGAGAAGAATGTTCCTTACATTGGTGATCAGTGGGAAGAATGTCCCATACATTGGTGATCAGTGAGAAGAATGCTCCTTACATTGGTGATCAGTGAGAAGAATGCTCCTTACATTGGTGATCAGTGAGAAGAATGATCCTTACATTGGTGATCAGTGGGAAGAATGTTCCTTACATTGGTGATCAGTGGGAAGAATGTTCCTTACATTGGTGATCAGTGGGAGGAATGCTCCTTACATTGGTGATCAGTGAGAAGAATGCTCCTTACATTGGTGATCAGTGGGAAGAATGTCCCTTACATTGGTGGTCACTGGGAAGAATGTCCCATACATTGGTGATCAGTGGGAAGAATGTCCCATACATTGGTGATCAGTGAGAAGAATGTCCCATACATTGGTGATCAGTGGGAAGAATGTCCCATACATTGGTGATCAGTGGGAGGAATGCTCCTTACATTGGTGATCAGTGAGAAGAATGATCCTTACATTGGTGGTCAGTGAGAAGAATGTTCCTTACATTGGTGATCAGTGGGAAGAATGTCCCATACATTGGTGATCAGTGAGAAGAATGCTCCTTACATTGGTGATCAGTGAGAAGAATGCTCCTTACATTGGTGATCAGTGAGAAGAATGATCCTTACATTGGTGATCAGTGGGAAGAATGTTCCTTACATTGGTGGTCAGTGGGAAGAATGTTCCTTACATTGGTGATCAGTGGGAAGAATGCTCCTTACATTGGTGGTCAGCGAGAAGAATGTTCCTTACATTGGTGGTCAATGAAAGGTCCTAGTACATTGGTCAGTGGGAAGAATGGCTCCCTTAGGCCCCTTTTCACATGGGGTGGACTCTCTTTTGATCAGCAGGGGATCTGTCCGCTGATTGGAGTAGAGCGGGTGGATGACAGGTCCGTGTCCGCTCATTTTCCACAGAGCGGACACGGACCGAGCCTGCTCTGCTCTATTGGCGGCGGGTGTAAATGGACAGATGGAGGAATGTGGATTCCCTCCTGTGTATTTGTATTTTTTTTTTTTTGCCCATTTGGATCGTAGGTAGACAGTGGTAAAGGGACACAACTCCATTTTACACTTGCTGGTCCATAGGGGTAAATGGAGGGTCCAATCAGGTCCACCTAAAAAAGATAGGTGGAACTGATCAGGCCCTTCATGTGAAAGGGGCCTTACAGATACACAGTAGCTAAAAATGATAACTTTTCAGTGGTTACCTATGTGAGACACAGAAATTACTTAGTAAAACCCTAACTGGAGGAATCCTGGTTGACAACATAGGAGGTCCTACACTGACACTTGCAGCTGAAGAATGTCTGTGTAGATTAAGCTTCACTTGTTGGAATCCTTCTCTCTAGAATGCTCTTTAAAAATGTAAAGCAAGTGCTGTGTATAAAACCTGACCCCAGTAATGTTTTCTTGAATCCCTAATTATCTGAGGGACTCTGGAAACGGATTGAAGCAACAAAGCATCCGGAAAGCTGGAATGTGTGGCGTCACCGTGAGCTTTCTAATGAGCTCATCTGAGAGTCGGCAGGGTGTGGCCGGCACTTGTTTCTGTTCATGTTTTCTTCTCTTTTCTGTGTACTTGTAATGATCTCAGAGCGCTGTGCACTTGCTGTGGCCGAATAGAAGCTTCTGTCAGGGGAACTGTGTAACGTGTGTTTGAACGATGAAATAAGTTTGAGGTAAAATCACATACAGTAGGGGGCATAGAGGTTTAGATCCATGGAATTTTTTAATATTATTATAAAGAATTTATATTGTGCCAACAGTTTGTTCAGCGCTTTACAATATAAAGGGAGGCAGAACAGTTACAATACAAGAGGGTTAAGAGGGCCTTGCTCATAAGAGCTTACAATCTAATAAATATGTAGTTGCATGGAACAGATACACAGGGCACAAACCCTGTACTTAAAGCGATAGTAAACCACTGCTTTTTTTTTTTTAAACCTGCAAGGTAAAGTCATAATGTGCTAGTATGCATCACATACTAGCACATTATGTTAAACTTGAAAACGAAGCATTCCAGCGCTGCACTGTCAACACTGCAGGCACTCCCGTCTTCACCCGCTCTTCCTTCCGGGTTCGCAGACTCTGGCTGTGTGACCGGCCAGAGTCGCAATGACATCACTCCCGGACATGTGCGTGGGAGCCGCCGTTTACGGCACAGGACTCTGAAGAGAAGGCCGGGTGGCCGTTCCTTCACAGCGCATGCGCCGGTGATGTCACTGTCTGCATGTACAATAAATATCTTCTAAACGGTGCACTTTTAGGGGATAATTACAGTATCTATAGGTAAACCTTGTTATAGGCTTACCTATAGGTGCAAGTCAGAGATGGGAGTTTCCTCCAACTTTAATAGATCCATTCCATGCATTTGTGTATTTAATTTCATTTCTGTGTCTTAACCAGAAAAAGCCATAATGCTGCCTTTCTCTCTTCCCGGGATCTGTGGGACCCCCAGAGAGGATGCTAGGGGTTCTCTGAGGGGAGAGCAGTGGAAGACTACTCTCCCTTTTTCAGAGATGTACCCCAATACCACCAAAGGGTCACTACTGAAAGCGACGCTCCACACAAAAGGGGAAGCTCACTTTGCCGCTGAGAGGGCTGACATCCCCCCCCCCCCCCCCCGGTCTTTCTTCCAGGTTCGTGCGCTCTGGCTATGTGATTAGCCGGAGCTGCGATGACGTCGGGAGCCCTCGGTTCCGTCACGAAGCTCTAAAGGTCTGGCAAGGAATGCTGCACCTTCAGAGCGCATGCGCTAGTGACGTAACTGGCTGCATTCAGGGTGAATATCTTCTCTAAATGGTGCACAATTAGGAGATATTCATTTTGCCTACAGGTAAGCCTTATTATAGGATGACCTGTAGGTAAAAATCACCAACGGGCTTTTACTTCTGCTTTAAAAACAGGCCGTTGAAGATAGTATGCAACTGCTCAGGGTTGTACATGTCGTAGCAAAATACTCCCATCGTGCTCGGCAGGCAGTACCACCTCCAGTCCTGGGGGGGGGGAGACACAGGAAGCCTTCTTGGTCAGCAGAACACATTGACTGCTGCTAACGGCTATTGCTGCCAGCAGTAATAGAAAGTGAAGAAATCCGACTGGATGTTTGTACCCAAGTTGATCAATAGAGATCTAATCAGCTGCCCATACATGGATCAGACGGGCCCTGCTGAACTGGACATATTTTAGTCCATGTATGGCCAGGTTTCCCCCCCTTTTTTTTTTTTTTTTGCTCTGACTCTGAAGCAAACCTGTTACTTTGCTCTGACTTTCTTCTCTTTATTATTGATGTGTATGTTTAGCTGAGTGAACCTGATAACCCTTCTTCTAAGGAGAACAGCTCAATTATCACAGCCGCCTCAGCAGTACTTTTCTCTTGTCAGCCTGATTGAACAGTCAATATTTAAGTGCCTTAGGCAGGAAGATAATAGTTTAGGTTCAACGAGTTCCTTTTAAACCAAAGCCTTAAGGAGAATGCATTGTCAGTGGAGCATCATTTATCTAAATATAATCCAACAATTGAACTACAGCCAAAATATTTTTTTATTTTTTTTTTGAGGGGGGGGGGGGGGTGTATTGGATGTTTGTAACCCGGGGACCGCCTGTACATATTTTAGGAAAATGTCAAAAACATTTGCAGAAGAAACCAATTACAGAGCAATGTGCAGCAAGAGCTGCAGCCACTTGTTTTTTTGTTTGTTTGTTTTGTTTTGTTTTTTTTTTTGTTTTTTTTTTTTGAGTGTCTATGATTGGGCCTCTCTCTCTCTCTCCAAAACAAGCTCATGGTACCAAATCTTGGCAGAGGGCCAGGATCCGGTTTTCAATTCCACAACAAAGCCGGACAAAAATTGTGGCATTCATTCCATATGTACGATTCTTGATCTGTTTTGTCCTCGGTGAACCTCTGTTTGTTCATTTTGCTGTTCATATATGTCCGCGTTCTTCTACATATTGGAATGCAACAATCTACAATAAATATAGATGATCCTACAGCTTTCCATAATTCTTTTTAGAGAGAGAAAGAAACCAATGTAATTTCAGGATTAAACAAACGAATAATAACTAGATCAGCGTTGGCCGAACGACTGGCTGACAAA
The DNA here is from genome assembly GCF_042186555.1 of Aquarana catesbeiana. Classification (NCBI taxonomy): domain Eukaryota; kingdom Metazoa; phylum Chordata; class Amphibia; order Anura; family Ranidae; genus Aquarana; species Aquarana catesbeiana. Next base: position 27,280,318 of record NC_133330.1, read on the forward strand.
ACTGGCCTACAGCGCCCTCTGCTGGTAAAATGTGTAGAAATCAGAGCATGGATCCTGATGACTTGTATCTGTTGTGCAAAATAATTTGCTGCAATATGCAGACCTTTTCTTTCTCAGCACTGTGTATCTTTTTCACAAGTAATTCTTAAGCTCAATGCTGCATATTTTACATTTTTTATTGTTTTTTAAAGATCTCTATTGTAGCAGTAGTGAAAATGCATGCTACCATTTATTTCAAATACAGAAATTTTATATCATCTGACATAATATTCCTGATGTGATATGTCACAGAAAATAAAGTATAGTGTTCTCTGCTTGATTTTGGATTAGTTGCTTTGCTGAAAACCCTTTTGGGGGTTATTTACTAAAACTAGAGAGTGCAAAATCTGGTGCATAGAAACCCATCGGCTTCCAAGTTTTATTGTCAAAGCTTAATTGAACAAGCTGAAGTTAGAAGCTGATTGCTTTCTACGCACAGCTGCACCAGATTTAGCACTCTCCAGTTTTAGGAAATCTCCCCCCTTTGTGCATTTTAGATTAAATCGCCTTGTTTATATTAACATTATGGGGTTGATTTACTTAAACTGGCGAGTACAAAATCTGGCGCAGCTCTGCATAGAAACCATTCGGATTCCAATTATAGTGCCGGTGGTTCACACTATGCGCTGTGGGAACCGCATGCGATTTTGATCAGGAATTGCACTGCATTCCTGTACAAATCACATGCGATTCTTCAGCAGTGCGGTTTGAGCCATTATTCTGTATGGCTCAAATCACACTATAAACGTGCGGGACCCTTTTTTTTTTTTTTTTTTTTGGCTGCACCAGAATCAGATCGCATTGAGCGTTCATGCCCATGCAATCCAATTCTGAAAATCACACTGCGCTTTGCAAACCAGATTTCTGGGTGTCTTGAACTTAATGTACCACCCAACCCCCCCCCGGCAATGGTTCGCATGAACAGGGTGCATTTTGGATGTGGTACGGAATCCGCAGTGCACAAGTGTGAACTGCCACTTATTGTTAGGGATGCACCGATACCATTTTTTTTTTACGAATACAAGTACCGATACTTTTTTTAAATTATTTTTATTTTTTTTTTTTAGTACTCCCTGATACCAATTAATGATACTTACTGCAACTGTTTTGTTTACACTTCAGCTGTCAGCAATGGTACAAAGCTTTGAAAAGTCATTTACATATTAAATAAATTTAGTTTTTTAATTTTGCACTTTTTTAAATGTGTAAATATATATTAATATATATATATATATATATATATATATATATATATATATATATATATATAAAATATTCACTAACAAACAAACAAAAAAGGTTTTAATTGTTTATCGTTTATAAAATAGACACGAACAAAAACAAAAAGCAGGAAAATAATTAAATGGAGGAGAATAGGGAGTTAATTAAGTCTGATTAGAGTAAATTAAGGGTTATAAGGGGTTAAACAGGAACATTCGTTCATCCCCACTGACAGCTCATATATATGTATGTATGTGTGTGTGTGTGTGTATATATATATATATATATATATATATATATATATATATATATATATATATATATAAAAATTATATTATGATTTTAACAATCTTTTACTTCTTTCCATGTTTAAAAATGTTTAGCAGCAATTATTTTGCGCATTTTGTTTATTACATTTAAATGGGCTATCTACTGACAAGTATATCATGCCTACTGTTGTATTTTTTTTATTTTTTTTATTCTTTAGTATATTTTATTCCCAGGCCACCCTGTAATGCAGGCAGTGGTCTCCCAATGTTTAGCATCAATTATTGTGCCCGTTTTGTTAATCCCATTATATTTAAATGGGCTATTTACTGACAAGTATGTCACAGCTATTGTTGTCATTTTTCAGTTTTTTATTTATATACTTTATTCCCAGACCGCCCTCTCCCATAACCGAATACTGTCAAGTGTTAAGTTTCTTTGGCTGTTGTATCACATCAACATTCAATGTTTTAGAAAGGAAAAAAAAAAAAACAGCTGAGAGCAGCAATGTTTTTTTTTTTTTTCTCCACCTTCTTTTGTCTCTCCAGCTTGCCTTGGGGGCTCCTCCCAGCCTTCCCAAGATGCCTATCTGATTGGCTGGATGTCACGCAGGAGGAGCCAGCGAGATTGTTTTTCTTCTCCTGCGTGACCTCACTCTATTTGTCTCGGTGCTGCAAGCCTGGGAGCTCAGTTGAGGATTTTGCCTGGCTGGGGAGAGACGTGCTGTGGATTATGTTTTAGGAAATAATGAAAAGATATTTATTAATACGCACGGACTGAATCTCACATTTGACTAAACAAAGGGACCTCTTTTTTTTTTTTTTGCATTTGTTTTGACAGAGACGTTCGAAACGGGTAAGCCACGTTAAAGAGGACAGATCTGAGAAGCTATTTTGCGGCTCGCCCTCTCTAATGTGCAGTAACAATGAGCCCAGCATTCGGAGCCATGGAAGTGGAGCACTACGGAAAGGGAGTCCTGCTCGAGCCTTTTTTACACCAGGTCGGAGGGCATTCTTGTGTCCTTCGCTTTAACGACAAGACCATCTGTAAGCCTCTCATTCAAAGGGAGCACCTGTTTTACGAAACGCTCCCTGCCGAAATCCGAAAATTCACACCACAGTACAAAGGTAGGTCATCACTTCTTTGTGGCGGGTCACCGCTTTTTTA